>NC_090331.1:73090481-73390481 GCF_035084215.1 Heptranchias perlo | reverse complement strand
ATTATTTTATAGACTTCTATAAGATCACCCCTTAACCTCCTACTCTCCAGGGAAAAAAGTCCCAGTCTATCCAACCTCTCCCTATAAGTCAAACCATCAAGTCCCGGTAGCATCCTAGTAAATCTTTTTTGCACTCTTTCTAGTTTAATAATATCCTTTCTATAAGACCAGAACTGTACACAGTATTCCAAGTGTGGCCTTACTAATGTCCTGTACAACTTCAACAAAACATCCCAACTCCTGTATTCAATGTTCTGACCAATGAAACCAAGCATGCCAAATGCCTTCTTCACCACCCTATCCACCTGTGACTCCACTTTCAAGGAGCTATGAACCTGTACTCCTAGATCTCTTTGTTCTATGACTCTCCCCAACGCCCTACCATTAACGGAGTAGGTCCTGGCCCGATTCGATCTACCAAAATGCATCACCTCACATTTATCTAAATTAAACTCCATCTGCCATTCATCGGCCCACTGGCCCAATTTATCAAGATCCCGTTGCAATCCTAGATAACCTTCTTCACTGTCCACAATGCCACCAATCTTGGTGTCATCTACAAACTTACTAACCATGCCTCCTAAATTCTCATCCAAATCATTAATATAAATAACAAACAACAGCGGACCCAGCACCGATCCCTGAGGCACACCGCTGGTCACAGGCCTCCAGTTTGAAAAACAACCCTCTACAACCACCCTCTGTCTTCTGTCGTCAAGCCAATTAGCAAAGGGAAGAGTGAGAGAGAGAGAATAAAACCATAAGAAAGACATTCAAGGAAACAAAAAGTAAGAAAATAGAAAACAAACAGAAGAGAAAACACAAAGAGGATGAAGAAGCAAATACAAGGAGAGCAGGAAAAGAAATAAACAGATAGTAGTAAATATCACAAAATAATCTCAGTTTCTTTCCATTATACACATGGAATAAAAACACAGCAAGAAAAGTAAAGAGACTGTTTCACTTTCTCTAGTTTTTTTTGGTCTGCTTATACTTGTAAAAAGAACATACAGAAAATTTAGCCAGAAAAGAGAGAGGTAATGCAAGAAGCATTTCTGTATTGTAGAAGAAAAAGTCTGATCAAGATGTGAAAGAACTCTATTAACTGCTCCAAACCAGTTCCTTAAAGATGTCATCAGCGCACAGTTTATCTATCAACAGAAGAGCATGTTAATCCTAATGCTATTAACACTTACGTTTAATGGACTGTGTAACTATCTGTGATAGATTTAATTGGCTAAGAACTGCTGAGGGAGAACACGTCTCATACTTACAAATTTAGCCTAAAAGGTTAGATTTGTTGTTGACAAATATCCATATCCTGAAGCATATAAACAGGAGTCAAAAGATCAATTATCCTCTACTATCGCACTTTTTAAACTTACATTTTTGGAGATTTTTTATATTCCTCAAGGTAAAGAGGGTTAATCAAAAGCAAAAAAACTGCAGATACTAGAAATCTGAATAGAAAACAGGCCTATGCTTATCCAACTCGAGAATGGTTAACACTGACACTGCCAGAAAGGCCCATTCTCCAGCATTAACCACTTCACATCGATAAGCACAAGTATTCATCCAGAAATATATATTTCTGAAAGAATCGATGAATTTCTTTAGAGATTTAACAACTGATGCCAAAAAAGGCCCATGATTTTCTTAGTAAATACTGTTTTTGTATATGTCACAGTAAAATTGTTAAATGTGGATATCCTTAGAATATGTACAAAGTTTGTAATATATTGATGCACAGTGGTGAAGTACTAGGGATTCCTGGAGCTTGAATCTATGGCTGCAGCTTGCTGAAAAACAATCTTGTGAAGCATTATGATAGTGCACCATTGTAACAGTTTGGTTATTATGGCACAGTAAAGTGGCTGAAGGATATTGATTGTACGATGCCTCACTTTCAATTAATTTTTTTCCTAACAGAAGACTCCATTGCAGTAGGAATTATATCCACATGCACTTGTTTGTCTCCTTCGTGCTCAGAGCCATCAGCATTTTCATCAAAGACAAGGTAGTGCATTCAGATTTTGGAATACAAGAATATGATTCTCTTTCAGTGGATGAACTGAAAGCTATCACGGTCGCCCCTATAACAGACAAGTCCCATTACGTAAGTACATATCTATTAGTTCTAATGAAAGATTTGACCTGAAATGTTAACCAATTTTTTTCAGAATCTTACTTTGCAACATGCTTTAAAAATACAAGGGTCTGATTTTGGTCAACTGGTGTAAATCAAGTCTACACGGTTAAGAACTGGTACTAATCTCAACAGAATGGTAAAGTGCTCTTAGTGCTCAAATTTCCCACGTCAGCTCATTTACATAATTGTTCATTGACCCACATGCAGATTTGGGCAGGTACGAGGAGTGTGCGAAGTGGAAAATTGCATGCAAATGAAATTTAAAGGGTGCAGACAATTAAAGGGAATTGTCACTATTGCTGACAAAAATTCTGAAAGCCTTAAAAAGACTGAAAAGATTTCTAAACCCATTAGCAGCCTTTGCCACAAAGCTGAAGTTGCAAGGGATTAAGAAGTGACAGACAAAAGCGACGGGAATGATTCTGCAGATGTGACGGAGCAGCCCAGCACCCAACCCTTTGTTTGATGGCTACTGAAGTTCAAGGGGTGCTGCAAGACCTGGTTGGGAAGATAATTATAATCTGTGCCACTCCACAGCACTATCCCCCATAATTCTGCATTGCACTATGCCTGCAAGGAGCTCGAGGCGGGTTTGAGGCCGCAGCTGACCAGTACTGTCACTGGCACTGTTCAATGGCGTAGGTTGGATTTTTTTTTCTCCTGGGAAGGTAGGGGGGTTGGAATTGAGCAAAAGGTCTATTTTTCAAATAGGAATTTCACAATAAGGTTCAAATAGAAACTTTATTACTTCCATTAATCTGACAATTCAAATCAAGCGAATAGAACAGTCTTGTCAGACACAAACTCTAAAACACAAAGTCCAAGTGCCGTTTATGTGTTGCTAATCTATCAATAACTTCACTGCCATTCACTGCAATATCTCAAGGAACATTTAGCAGTGCAATCTCAACTAATCGGTCTTTAATTGTCAAATTACAAACCTGACTAAAAGAAAAAGAAAGAACTTGCATTTATATAGCGCCTTTCATGATCTCAGGATGTCCCAAAGCACTTTACACGAATTAAGTACTTTTGAAGTGTAGTCACTGTTGTAATGTAGAAAACTATGTAATGTAGGCTAGCTTGTTTCTGTGTTCTAGCAAGTGATCCAAGGTATATTCTTTTGCAAGTTGTCTGATTTCAAAAAAATGATAGAAATTTCGGGGTATGTTTGAACACCCTGAATACCCCTTGCCTTTGCCACTGTCTGTGTTAGCCCTATGGTACATGTGAGCAACAAAAGTCCTGAGAGCAGATGGCATAGCTCTACCTCTGGCTCTCTGATAACCCCCACCCTATGAAGACAGGCCCCCACAGTTGTTGCCAAGTAGGTGGGATAATGCCTGCACACATGGTTGGCGACATCTTGGTGAGTGCGGCCAATCTGACTTTGCTGGTCATCGTCCCAGCATTCCTTCTCTCATGGAGTAAAATATAACATGCTGTGGCTGGCATGCTTCTGAAGAATTATCCAGTGTACTGGTTAGTCATGCGTTCATGTGCACTTGTGCCATTGGGCCTAGCGTCCCAACATACCTTCAGAGTTGCACACATTGATTGTCTGGTCACCTCTGTCTGCCGTGGTAGGTGAGACCTCTTGTGTTGCTTGACCTGCCTAGCACCCGTTTGGTGGTTCTCTTCTCCTTCCAAGCACTTCAGATAGGAAGATTCCCCATCTGAGGTGCTTGGAAACCCATTAATGTCATTAATGGTGCTGGAAGCAATTTGTTTTAAAAGCAATTGGTATAAAGGTTCATGAGAACCTAAGAGCCAACAGAAAAAAATTAGAAAAACTGCAGAATTAATTATTCTGACAAGCACTTCAAACTTTTTTCTGCTTTCTGCTCAGTGTCTAGTAATCCTGCACACCCATTTACCTGGTAATCCTAGACAGCCATATGGGTAGTCATTTGAGTGGCGTGCACCCAGAGTAAAGCTTGGAAAATGACACAGAAAGCATTATTGTGTCACTTCATCACATTTCAATCTAATTTGCAAGCTCTTGCCTGCTGTGCTTTCTCCACTCACTAAAAATGTACGTCATGCACACAAACCTACCATTATGGGTCTCTGCCCATTTTTCATGGTGCACGTGGGGTGTAACAGCAAGGAAAATCGGTTCCAGTGCCTTGGCAACAAATGGAGTAGAATAATAGATGTCCTATGGCCAACCTAAGATTTACCTGAGGAAGGAGGAAGCCTCCGAAAGCTTGTGAATTTAAAATAAAATTGCTGGACTATAACTTGGTGTTGTAAAATTGTTTACAATCGTCAACCTAAGATTGTTCAGTGCATTTGCTGATGGATGGGTTAGACAATAGTTATGAGTTGGTCAGACATGTTGGCTTCTGACAATTAGCTTGGATGTTATGCGCCTTGTAGGAAAAATGGACTGGGTTTACTTATGCGCCTAGCATTTCATATCTGAGTCTAATTTGGCCTTCAGTCACCCTCCATAATATTACTAGGACTGTCAACCGATGAAAAAAATGAATTGCCATAAATCTTGCAATTAAAAATTTCAATCTCAGTTATTCTTTGTTTTAATCACATTTAATTGTTACAAATAGTGCATCCATCATTTTCAAGTTTGTTTTATTACTGATGCTATTATTATCAAAAAAGACAACCCAGCATAAAAACTGTTTTCCTATTTCTGGATTAATAACCAATCTTCTGTATTTCTATCATAGTTAAGTGTATTGTACTTCCATGCTGGGTGCCCCAAATATGGTCACTGGTCAGAGCCACATGATCATTTGGCCATGATTGGACTGAAAGCCAGCGTATGGAAAAAAGAGATCTGCTCTGCAGCGTTCTGGGTGTACTTCAGGACAGGAGAGTGCAGGAAGTTTAAATCCTGCCTGCCCACCACCAGGTTAATCTTAATCAGGGTGGCAAGGGGCCACAGACAAACAATGGGGCTTCTGTCAGGGGAAGAAGGAACAGGAGACTGCACCTAGAAACCTGCCCCATCCCTAATCCTTCCCATCCTCCTACCACTTTTCCAGCAACAACAGTAATGCAGCAGCAACCCAAGCGTGGGGGAAAGAGCCTTTAAGAAATAAAAGAGCCACTGAGTGAGCGACTTGAGTGGAGAGCATGGCAGCTCGGATCCCCATGCTCGCCCCACCCATTGAAGCCACTCTCCCTGGCACTTTCTCCACCAGTCATCATTAGCATCATCATGGTGGGGGAGAGAGAGAGAGGCACGGCGGTGATAATAATAATTGTTCTCTGACAATGTTGCCTC
The DNA here is from genome assembly GCF_035084215.1 of Heptranchias perlo. Classification (NCBI taxonomy): domain Eukaryota; kingdom Metazoa; phylum Chordata; class Chondrichthyes; order Hexanchiformes; family Hexanchidae; genus Heptranchias; species Heptranchias perlo. Next base: position 73,385,079 of record NC_090331.1, on the reverse strand, counting down.
AAAAGGAAGCCTTTTGAGAATTGATACAAAGAAACCGGTAGCCCAGGCCTGGAAACACAAAAGGCTCGCATGGGCTGCGGGAGCGGAGGACTTTGTTGTAAGGGATCGGGGTGGGGGTGGAGTAAACTTCGCCATTGACGTGCATTAAAAAAAAATTAACGCGGTAATCACAGAAGTTAACTGTGATTAATTTACAGCCCTAAATATTAAGTCAATTAAGAAAATCCATGCACAGCTCAGCCATCAACCCGAGTACAGCACAATTGAGGTTATATGAGTTAAATGGGAGTTCAAAGATTATTGAGGACTGAATTACCAACAATTACCTTATTTCACTATTTCGGTGAGGGCAAGGATAATACGATTGTCAGCATAATTATCACATAGGACAATAACTTTGTTTCAGAATTACAAGAGCAAAGCATTAAGTGGTTTCAATTTAACACAACATAACTTCGTTTCAGACTGACAGTTTTTCAAGCTTTACCTCAGTCAATATGATATAGCACAATCAGGTGAGAATTACTGCCAACAGACTTACAGAATCATAGAATCATACAATGATACAGCACAGAAGGAGGCCATTCATCCCATTGTGTCTGTTCTTTGAAAGAGCTATCCAATTAGTCCTACTCCCCTGCTCTTTCCCATAGCCCTGTAAATTTTTTCCCTTCAAGTATTTATCCAATTCTCTTTCAAAGTTACTATTGAATCTGCTTCCATCACCCTTTCAGGTAGTGCATTCCAGATCACAACTTAATACATTAAAAAAAAATTCCTCATGTCGCCTCTGGTTCTTTTGCTAATCACCTTAAATTTGTGTTCTCTGGTTACTGACCCTTCTGCCACTGGAAACATTTACTTTATCAAAACCCTTCATGATTTTGAACACCTCTATCAAATATCCTCTTAACCTTCTCTGTTCTAAGGAGAACAACCCCAGCTTCTCCAATCTCTCCACATAACTGAAGTCCCTCATCCCTGGTACCATTCTAGTAAATCTCTTCTGCACCCACTCTAAGGCCTTGACATCCTTCCTAAAGTGTGGTGCCCAGAATTGAACACAATGGGCTCCATTTTAGCACCTGCTATCGGGTGCGTTCCTGGCGGGGGGGGCTCCGAAAATCGGGGAATCTCGGAGCGGGTCGGGAGCCCGGCTCCAACCCGCCCACTTCCGGGTTCCCTACAGACGCGCCAACATGGGACACCCGCAGGAATTAAAGCCAGTGGGGTGCCACTTGAGAGTATTTACCTTGCTATTTCAGGTCATTAACAGGCCTGATTAAGGGAATATGTCAGGAGGGGTGGGATTTTAGAAACAACTGGGACTGTTTCCCATACTGGGAGAAACACTCCCAGTTGAAATGGACGTGTTGCAGCTATCAGCCTGTGGCAGCTGCAACGGTCCATTTGACAGGTGTGGGGGGAGACCCTCACTCATTGCAGGAGGCCACTCTGTCACTTGGGACAAAGTTTGGCCTCCACCACCCTCCTCCTGACAATCAAATTCACCAACTTGCACACTTACCCCGGTGTCCAGAGACATGTACCTACCTTGCAGACCCCCTCAGATGTACATCTTCCAGATGGGGGCTGCCGTAGCTGCAGTCATGACCTCCTCGGAGGGCGAACAGCATCACCAGCCTCACCAGCCTCGCCATCCACCTCTGACACGTGGAGCTCCACAACACGGTGCTGTGACACATCCACCTGCACAGCAGGAGGGAGGGCAACCGCAGAGAGAGATGCGTCGCAGGGGGCACTACCCTCGCCACAGGGTCCACAGACCGGGGCTCAGCTTCCTGGACCTCTCTGAGCAGCAGTGCACACGGAGGCTCAGAGTCACTCGACATGTAGTCGTGGACATCTGCAGCCTCCTTCATGCCGAGCTGCTCCCGGCTGGCCCGAGCACCATCTTCTTACCTGTCGCTGTCAACGTCACCACTGCCCTCAACCACTTCTCCTCCGCATCCTTCCAGGGTGCCACCGGGGACATCGCCGGCGTCTCTCAGTTGTCTGCACAAAAGAGCCCTGCAAATACACCTACACCCACTCTGCAGTGACACAATGGGTGGCATCAGATGTGGGTCTTCATTGTGATCCTCAGGAGCGGGCATTATTGCACAAACCAGACAAGATTCGCAAAGACGTGACAGTAGTGGTGCCAATATAATATGTAATGTGAGTTGGTCAGAAATTCAATATAAGTAAAAACCATGACAAACCCTCAAACATCCTTGTGCATCCCCTTCATGCTCACAACACGTTTGCCTTACGCTTCCGACTGCACATATGTGATGCATGCCCTGTGGCTGCAGCACAGGTAGTGGCAGGTTGAGTGAGGCTGACTGTGACTCACCTGACGAAGGAGGAAGCCTCCGAAAGTTTGTGATTTTAAATAAAGCTGTTGGACTATAACCTGGTGTTGTAAGACTCCTTACATTTGTCCACCCCAGTCCATCACCGGCATCTCCACATCATGACCATGAAAGAGATGCATCAGAGGGTGAGTATGAGATGGAGCCATGAGATTGTATGAAGATTGGGTTGAGTGGTAGTGGCGGGATGAGTACTGGCGAGGTGAGTTAGTGCAGGTAAGATGAGGATGAGGTTTGAGTGGGTGTGAGGGGTGATGTGACAGAGTAGTGTTGGCAGTGCAGAAGGAGATGTGGGGTGGGGGCGGTGATGTGGCAGACGGAGTGTAGGGGAATGAGTAAGTGTACTCACTTTGGCTGTCCTACTTCGGGCATTGCAGCGCCTCCTGCACTGTATGCAGGTGGGCGATATGTTGGTGGTGCAGGTGACCTCCTCTGCCACCTCGAGCCAGGCCTTCCTGGTGGCAAAGGCAGGCCGCTTCCTCCCACCTGCCGGGGGGAAGATCTCTGTCCTCCCCCTCCTCCTCACCCCATCTAATGATACCTGGAGTGAGGCATCATTAAACTGGGAGCAGCCTTCCCCTTGGGCTGCTCCATGCTGTAATTTTTCCTATTTCTTGCAGCATCAGTCAGTGGAGGACTGCCCCTTTAAATAGAGCTCCTCCAGCTGACAGAGCTTACTGCGCATGCGCAGTCCACCCGACGCACAGCTCAGCAGTGGGGAACCCGGAAGACCAGGTAAGTGGATCCAATTAGGCTGCGATCGTGCGCGAGGAGACTGATTTCGCCGGGCACGTTACCCACGCGCCCAATAGCCCCCCCGCCGCGAACCCGCAGCCCTGGCAATATCGAGCCCAATACTCCAGCAGAAGCCTAACCAGTGACTTATAAAGGTATAGTGTAACTTTTTTGCTTTTGTACTTTATGCCTCTATTAATAAAGCCAAGGATCCCATATACTTTTTTAACAGCCTTTTCAATTTGTCCTGCCACCTTCAAAGATTTGTGTACATACATCCCCAGGTCTCTCTGTTCCCGTACCCCCTTTAAAATTGTACCATTTAGTTTATATTGCCTCTCCTTGTTCTTCCTACCAAAATGTGTCACTTCACACTTCTCAGCGTTAAATTTCTTCTGCAATCTGTCTGCCCATTTCACCAGTCTGTCTATGTCCTCCTGAAGTCTGTTACTATCCTTCTAATTGTTTATTACATTTCCAGGTTTTGTGTCATCTGCAACCTTCGAAATTATACCCTGTATACCCAAGTTCTGATCATTAATATATATCAAAAAGAACAGTGGTCCTAATACTGACCTCTGGAGAACACTACTGTGTACTTCCTTCCAGTTTGAAAAACAACTGTTCACCACTTCTCTCTGCTTTCTGTCCCTTAGCCAATTTTGAATCCACGCTGCCACTGTCCCTTTAATCCCATGGGTTTTAATTTTGCTTACAAGTCTATTATGTGGTACTTTATCAAATACCTTTTGAAAGTCCATATACACACCATCAACTGTACTACCCTCATCAACTCTCTCCGTTACTTCATCAAAGAACTCAATCAAGTTAGCCAAACAGACTTTTCCTTTAACAAATCCGTGCTGACTTTCATTTATTAGCCCATAATTTTCCAAATGCCAATTCATTTTCTCGCTTGACAGGATTCAATTGATTATCGCAAAACCTGCCATTACGGACCTTAACTTAGGTTTAAAGCGTTACCTCGGGAAGAGTAATCAATCAATCGCTCTGGATCAAGGTAGGGATTTCAAATAAAATCTGCACACACACATCAAGATTCATTTGTCTCACTAACCTTTTCTCTGCAGACTCTCAAAACCTTCAGTTGAAAGCTAACGAGGTAAATGTCACTGTTAAAATTATCCCAACGGCTTGAGTATTCTCACTTGCATGGATGAAAAGCGTTAGTTGTCTGACTGAATCCTTTGATCATTAATCTTTCTTTAGGATCAATGGTCAGAGCACCAACATTTTGTAGCAAAGTTTATCCATAATGTTGGATTTGATATGACTGTTTCCCACGACCTTTTCTGCTTTAGTGTTCGGGAAGAATATATATGTGGTGTGGTCTTCTGTAGTTGTAAGTAGATTAATAACGGAGACCGGGCGGGGGCGGGGGGGATTTTAACCCACCGTGCGAATGGGGCAGGGGGCCTTGAAAATGGAGCATTCAGCTTTACCGCTCCATGCCCGCTGAAATCGCCATTACTGAAGCTGAGGCGCCCACCAGAAGCAGGCAGGAGCCTCATAGATTTATGCAGATCAGGGTCTCATTACATTAATGGGGCCCCAGTTGCATTTTAACCTGGGCCTGAGCAGGGGAGCCATCGTGGCTTTCTCAGCATCTTAAGGCAGGTCAGCAGCTGTCGGAAAGGCGGAGGCACTCCAAAGTAAGTGGAAATCTTTCCTTTGCGGGGCGAGGCATAGCAGGAGTGCTCCTCCCAGGCTGCACAAGGAAACTGTGTCTCTCCCTTGTCCCAGATTTCCCGCTTTCCTCCCGCAAGACCTTCCCAAAAACCCCTCCACACCACTTACCTGCCTGTCAGCGAGCTTTCCTTTGGTACTGGCTGGCGTCCTTTGGCCGGCCCAAACCTCCGCTCCCACTCGCCAGCCAGCTGCTGCTTTCCAACCATTTAGGGCGGGCAGCTGACCATCAGCATGCAGATGAGGCCTGGGAGTTAAATTACCGTAAGTTTCAAACTGGGGATTAGTACTAGAGTCCAGGAGGACTAGAGAGGAGGACTAAGGTCGAGCAGTATTGGAAGGAAGGCTCGAGGGAAAGCCCGAGTGAAAGATACCCCAAATGGCAGTTGGCTTCATCTGGACCATCAGGCATCCTGCCCCCATCCCACTGTCAGCCAGTTCCTACCTTTTAAGCACAGTGTCCTATTATTTTGATTGTGGACTTATATAGGGCAAGATTTTAATATGCCAGTGGCATGTCAGCTGGTCGGGGGGGGGGGGCGGTGGGGGGGGGGGGGCGGTGGGGGGGGGTGCCGTCAATGGGCACGTGGGAAACACGAAAAAAAAATCCCGACCTTTCTCCACGCGATCGTCACCTAATTGATGACCCTTAATGTGGCTTCCGGGTTTGCCGTCTGAAAACTGCGCAGCGGGCAGACTGCGCACTTGCATGACGTGCTGTTAGCTGGAGTATTTTAAGGGCCATTGATACAATGGCTTCTGTTGGAGAAAGGAGCAATTGAACAGAATGGAGCAGCTCAGGAACAAGCCGGCACCAAAATTCAACGATGACTCACTCGAGGTGCTGCTGGCCAGGGTGAGGAGAAGGACTGAAACGTTCTACCCGACGGTCAGGAGGAGACGTCCTGCCTCTGCCACCAAGAGAGCCTGGCTCGAGGTGGCAGAGGAGGTGACCAGCAGTGGCAACATCTCTCACAGTTGGGTCCAGTGTAGGAAGCGCTTCAATGACCTAACCAGGTCAGCAGAAGTGAGAACACTTACTGATTCTGCTGCATTCTGTGGTGCATATCACATCACCCCCTCCCCCTCACACTCTGCCCTGCGAAGACTACTCCATCACATCACTCCTCGCACCCACTTAAAGCTCATCGTCAACTTACTTTCACTTTCTGAGCACTTCCTCACCTCCCCATTTATGAACCCACCACTACCTCTCACCCCAATCTTGATCCAATATGATGTATAAGTCTGATAGTCACCCTCTGATGCATCTATTTCATGGTCAGCCTCACCCAAAGCAATGTGTTCATCGGCTGACCACTTCACCCTCACTCACTCACATGTCTGTGCTTTTTCCCCTTGTAGGAGAAGAGAGCTCAGAATGCAAGGGAGTGGGTGAGCCACAACAAATAGTGGTCGTCACAGAGGCAGAGGAGGAGGCCCAGGAGATCAGCCGCGCCGTCGAGCGCCTGTCCCTCGGGGATGCCGAGACTGGCACCCCACAAACATCTGGTGACAGAACTTTAACATTCATCATGCACAACATGAATTGATGTTAAGAATGATTGACATGTTGAACACCTCAGTATGCTCATCTCAACATGACACATCTGTGATGATGCTTAATATTGCCTTCTGTTCTCTTCCAGGCCCTTCAACGACTGAAGTAATGGAAGAGGGCGATTCCTCAGAGGAGCTCCCAGCCTCTGAGGGCGCAGCGTCACATCTTAGTGAGCCATCCACCAGCACAGATACTCACAGCTCGGTGGGTCCCATTAGTCAGTTAGGTTGTCACCTGGTGAGTCACCATACACGTTGCACGAGCAGACACTGGTGACGTGGGCAGCTGTGGAGAGTCCGCGTCGATGGGCGCAATCCTCTCCGGGCTCTGCTCAGCTGGACGCAGATGCTGAACCGAGGGGGCCATACTTTAAAAGGAGAATGATCAAGGGACAGCAGCACATTTGTGAGATACTGGAACAGATGTCACACACACTCTTTACAATAGCGGAGAGGGACACAGTTAATTGCGGGAATGTCTGCGATGGAGGGAGGGCTAGCCTCCATCGACCTTCAAGCATGGCTCACAAATGAGTCCATTCAGGCCCTGACAACGGCCGTTCGGACACAGGGTGATCAACATTCTGCCGCCTTAAACAGGCAGACAGAAACTTTAGAAGTGCCCTTCCATGGCATCACACATATCCTCCAAACTGTTGTCTAGCAGGGTGGTAGGTATGATGTGGCCCTGGCCCAGGAGAGGGATGATGGCAAAAGGGGACATAGAAGTGGGGACGCCACTCAAAGCGCTCCCACGTCTCACCCGTTGCTGCACCCTCAAAGCTGCCTCCTCTCCAGGTGGCCGAGTCTGCCCCTGCACAGGTGCAGGTGGAGCAATCTTTGGCGGGGCCCTCACGGGCACCAAAACTCAGAGGGCGTAGACCCAAAGCATTTAAGCATTCAGGGCATGAACATGAGCAACCAGCCACTACCTCTACTGCAGCCACAAGGAGTGCACCATGTAGAAGTAGTAGGAAGCAAAAGGCTAAGGTTTTGTAATCACAAAGGGTATGCACAAGGGTGTTTGACAGAGTGTCATGTTTTTCATTTATATTTGGATTTTGTTCCATGCACATTAAATGTTATCATTCTCACCACCATTGCACGTCTTGCCCATTCTTGAGTCACCTTTGGTGAAAGTGCCTAATCATGTGCTTCATCATGAACGGCGAGCCTTGATGCCACCCAGTGGGTACGTTTACAGTGGGTGTATGTGTGGTTGTAGGACTGTATTGTGTGTGTGGGGGTGGGGGGGGGGGGGTGGGGGGTGGATCTGGTGTTGGAGGTGCTCGTTCCAGGTAGATTATCAAATGTGAGTGACTCCCTGGCATCATGAGCAGCCAGATGAGCCACTGCTGTGCCAATGCATTGCCCATCGTCGTCCTCCTCAATGTTGATGGCAGATGCGGATGCTTCATGAGGCCTCATGCACCGGTAACCCTCTCTGTTTCGCGATGTTATGCAGGACGCAACAGACGACTTTAATTCTACCTACTCTCGCTGGTGCATACTGAAGGGCTCCCTCACATCGTAACTGCATCTTGAGCAGTCCTATGGCATGTTCAGTGACAGACCTGGTGGTGATGTGACTGTCGTTGTACCGATGCTGTGCCTTGCTGGTGGGGTTTCTCAGAGGTGTCATGAGCCATGACTGCAGGGGGTATACCTTGTCTCCAAGAAGCCAGCCCTTAAGTCTGTTTGGTGCGTGGAAGAGGGCCGGGATGTTGGATTCTCCCAGAATGAAGGAATCATAGCAGCTGCCAGGGAATCTGGCCCACACATGAAGAAATCTTTTCCGGTGGTCGCAAACAAGCTGCGCATTGATGGAGTGATATCCCTTTCGGTTTATGAACAGTCCTGGCTCATGTGGAGGGCTTGGATTGCTACAATTGTGTGCAATCTATTACGTCCTGTACCCATGGGAAGCCAGCCAGAGAGTGGAAATCCTACTGCACTCTCAGTCTGGCTGATGTCGTTGATGGAGTGGGACGCCCTGCAAAACAAGCCATCTGTGACCTGTCGTATACACTTGTGAGCAGATGTCTGAGACACCCCGGCGATGTCACCAGTAGTGCCCTGGAAGGATCTGGAGGTGAAGAAGTTGAGGGCAGTGGTGACTTTAACTGCCACGGGCAGTGCGATACCACCAGGCCCAGTCGGGAGCAGCTCTGCATGAAGGAGCACACAGATGTCTGCAACCACCCGGCGACTCACTCTGAGCCTTCTTTGGCATTGGTCCTCAGAGAGGTCCAGGAAGCTCGGGCTTGGTCTGTCGACCCTCTCACGAGGGTAGTGCCTCCTGTGACGGGGCCCTCCGTTGTTCCCCCCTCTGCTCTTCTGCAGGTCCTTGTCTTGTGGAGCTGCAACTCCCAGAACTGCACGCCATGCCTGCCGTGGATGTGTCTCCTCCTCAGATGTACTGGTGAATGCAGCCATTGCACACCCCCCCCCCCCCATCCTGATGATGTCAGTTTAAGGGGGCCCAAAACATAGGTAAATATGTGTGAACACAAGAATTCTGAGTGTGAGCACAAAGAACTCCCAGCCAAAGGTTTGTCTGAGAGAACTGATTGCCCTGCTGCAAAAACTCACCTTTTATCCCCATCTATCAAACAGTGATTTAAATGGCCAAATGGCTGCCGGCTGCAACCCGCCTCTGTTTCCATAGTGTCTTTACACCACGGCAAACACGTTGAGGCAGGGTTAAAATCGTTTCCCTGCCTCAATACACAAAATATAAAATAGTTTAAGTGTCCTAATTGTGTATTTAAATATCATCCTGCCAGCTTTAATTGCCGGCGGGACTTCCAGTTTCTAGAACCGCACGCACTCAGATGCGTCTGGGTCGTATGCGTTTTTTTGACGGGTTGGAGCCAAGATTCGTTCCTGCTCCATAAAACCGTGATTTTGATGACCCGCCCCCAATGCACCCGGACTTGGGGGCTAAAATTGTGCCCATAGTCTTTAATAAGAACATAAGAAACAGAAGCAGGAGTAGGCCATACAGCCCCTCGAGCCTGCTCCACCATTCAGTAAGACCATGGGTGATCTTCCATCTCAACTCCACTTTCCCACCCGACCCCCATATCCCATGATTCCCTTCCTTCCAATACTGCTAATAAGCACATTTTTATAAGCAAACAAAAATGACTTCATGAACTGTGCAAAAGTTCATTGTTTATGCAATTTCCAAATTTTTATGGAAAAAAAGCCTGTCTTTCTCGAATGAGATTTTTTTTAAAAAACGGAACTTGAAGCCAAAACAAAGGGGAGGGACTTTTTGTGAATGACATGGGCAGTAGCCAATCAGGAGCAACCCACTAATTCAAATTCATTTTCCAGCTAAGTTTAAAAAAGTTGGAAAAACAAACGGAAATACTCTTCAACTTCTCCACTGCGAGAAATAAATCCATTCTCTATAAGCAATTTAAATATCAAGAAAAGAAAGCACAAGATGTGCTAATCACAAGTATTGTCTTAATTATCTGAGGTAACAATAGAAAAGGAGTAGATGTGGCTAGCAACTCCCTTCAACTGTTGTGGAGAAAGATATCTAGTCAAAGCCTAGGCTTTTGCTACAGACCTTGAAAGAAAAACTTTAATAAAGGTATCAAACGAAACAAAAAACAATTCCAATTGGTAAGTTTAATAATGTTACTGCCAGTTTTCTAGCTATTTCCCTTGCTTTGATTTGTATGTTCCCTCCCTCTTTAGCACTGATTTGCCTTGTTTTTCTTTGAGCCATATCAACAAAGCATGTTGGGAAAAGTGTGATGGAAAGTAAATGAAAGTTACAGGAAGTGTATGCTTTATGCAAGACTTTTAATATTACCGATAGACATAATAGCCCAATATTCCTGGTGGGCCACTGTGGTGCTGGTACTGTGGTAGGGCGAAACTTCTGCCTACCAGTCTTCTCTGGCACTGATACCATCCCATATCCCAGGGACAGGATCAATAGTATAGAGGGGCTAGGCCTCACACCATTTATAGCACTCCCTGGGGTGTGTCCGCACCATGTGGGGCTGGGAATTTTGAAGTCGCACTTTGCCGCTCCAGTGGGGGGACCATTCTCACCTTAAAAGGGATTTTCTTAAAAAATAAACTATACTTCTTGTAGTTGCCCCTCTCCCAGACATCAATTACCACGGGGAAATTGACTTCTAAACAACTGCTGGACCCCCCTCTATCTACCAGGATTCAGTCCAGACATGCAGGCTTAGAGTTTGGTGGGAAAATTGATGCAGAATTGGTGGAATTTAGAACGTCTGACATCATCCTCCCAGTCCCGCTTCTTCTAGTGTCAACACCACAAAAGGGACAATTTCCATCGGAAACTTCAAGACATGCGAAGAAAGGATTTCATCCCAAAATTGCCTCCACCCTCCCCGCCTAGATTGCATGAAAAATATCTGCCAAATTAGAGTAATTTTGGAGCTAGCATCTTAAGTATGTCAAAATGTATACACAGGGTAAACAAGTGTCTGGAACTTGCTTGCTCATTGTCGACTGGATAAAATAGACTTAAAACAGTTAAAAGTATTTCAAAGTGTGAAGTACAACTGATGATTCATATGTTGTATTTAGATTACTGTGGTACAGCAGGCAGACATAATGCAGATCAGCTCACAGCACATCATACAACTGACGTAACATCATTTCATTATCGTAGCTACTCATCAGCAAAACCATTAACATTCTGAAGTTTTTATTCAATCCATTACCCCAGTAATTGAGCTCTTTCAGAAGAGCAGTATGTGTTATAAGAGCACTGAACAAGCTAATCTCTGGGTGCCAATTCATCACTTGGAGTTGTCTTTATGCTTTAAGACAAATAAAGGCAATTATGAAAGGGTTTGATAGGGAAAACATAGAGAAAATATTTCCACTTGTGGGGAGACCAGAACGAGGGGCCATAAATATAAAATAGTCACTAACAAATCCAATAAAGAATTCAGGAGAAACTTCTTTACCCAGAGAGTGGTAAGAATGTGGAACTCCAAAGAGTAGTTGAAGCGAATAGCATAGGTGCATTCTAGGGGAAGCTAGATAAGCACGAGGGAGATAGGAATAGAAGGATATGCCGATATGGTTATATGAAGTAGGGAGGGAGGAAGGAGGCTCACGTGGAGCATAAACACCGGCATGGACCTGTTGGGCTGAATGGCCTGTTTCTGTGCTGTAAATTCTATGTAAGATGACTGGACTTTTTGAGAAAGTGCTACAGATAAAAACACTGTCCATGACTGTAAAATTAATCAGAGATTGTTAGGATCCATGATAGTCTCCTCAATATGAGTTGAAGGAAAGTCTGGGGAAGTTCTCTTTGTTCAAAGCACTCACCCATTTTATATTTTAAAAACATGTACCTATCACAATCTTGAATGGTATTTTATAACGTGCAGAGAACCAGCAAGTTGGGCCGTCCTCCCTGCATGACTGCTCCATGATATCACTGACAGAACCACCGTGTGCAGCCCAGAGTGGCTCCATTGAAAACAAGAGGATGTGACTTTGGACTCGATGGAGAGGTGACTCTAAGCTGTGCAACCTTGGATAACCATGTGATTGGTCAAGTGTGCGGGGCTATCAAGCCAGCAGCATTAAGCCATTGATCTTTGGCCAGTCCGAAAGCACACCCGTGCTGCTTCCAATTGAGCCTGTTTGGGATGTGAGCGGCAGCTCCCCATTGATAATGCCATGAAGTGGGCTTGCAGAGAGGGAGATCGTCATGGTGGCTTCATCTGCAGCTCAAGATTTTCAAAATTCTATAGAATCTGGAATGGTTCCTGCAGATTGGAGGGTGGCAAATGTAACCCCACTATTTAAGAAAGGAGGGAGAGAGAAAACAGGGAACTACAGACCTATTATCCTGACATCAGTAGTCGGGAAAAGGCTAGACTCTATTATAAAGGGTGGGATAACAGGACACTTAGAAAATAATAATAAGATTTGGCAGCATGGATTTATGAAAGGGAAATCATGATTGACAAACCTATTGGAATTCTTTGAGGATGTAACTAGTAGAATAGACAAGGAAGAACCAGTGGATGTGGTGTATTTGGATTTTGAGAAGGCTTTCGATAAGGTCCCACACAGGAGGTTGGTGAACAAAGTTAGAGCACGTGGAATCGAGGGTAATATACTGGCTTGAATTGAGAATTGGTTAACAGAAAACAGAGAGTAGGAATGAACAGGTCTTTTTCAGGTTGGCAGACTGTGACTAGTGGGGTACCGCAGGGATCGGTGCTTGGGCCCCAGCTATTCACAATCTATATCAATGGTTTGGATGAGGGGACCAAAGGTAATATTTCCAAGTTTGCTGATGACACAAAACTAGGTGGGAATGTTGAGTTGTGAGGAGAATGCAAAGATGCTTCAAGGGGATATAGACAGGCTAAGTGAGTGGGCAAGAACATGACAGATGGAATATAATGTGGAAAAATGTGAAGTTATCCACTTTGGTAGGAAAAACAGAAATGCAGAGTATTTTTTAAAATGGTGAGAGATTGGGAAATGTTGATGTTTAAAGGGACCTGGGTGTCCTTATACATGAGTCACTGAAAGCTAACTTGCAGGTGCAGCAAGCAATTAGGAAGGCAAATGGTATTTTGGCCTTTATTACAAGAGGATTTGAGTACAGGAGTAAAGATGTCTTACTGAAATTATATAGGGCCTTGGTGAGACCACACCTGGAGTATTGTGTACAAATTTGGTCTCCTTACCTAAGAAAGGATATACTTGCCATAGAGGGAGTGCAACGAAGGTTCACCAGACTGATTCCTGGGATGGCGGGATTGTTGTATGGGGAGAGATTGAGTAGACTAGGCCTGTATTCTCTAGAGTTTAGAAGAATGAGAGGTGATCTCATTGAAACATACAAAATTCTTATAGGGCGCCACAGGATAGATGTAGGGAGGATGTTTCCCCTGGCTGGGGAGTCTAGAACCAGGGGTCACAGTCTCAGAATAAGGGGTAGGCCATTTAGGACTGAGATGAGGAGAAATTTCTTCACTCAGAGGGTGGTGAATCTTTGGAATTCTCTACCCCAGAGGGCTGTGGAGGCTCAGTCATTGAGTAGATTCAAAACAGAGATCGATAGATTTCTAGATATTAAGGGCATCAAGGGATATGGGGATAGTGCAGGAAAATGGCGTTGAGGTAGAAGATCAGCCATGATCATGTTGAATGGCGGAGCAGGCTCGAGGGGCTGGATGGCCTACTCCTGCTCCAATTTCTTATGTTCTCACGTTCTTATTTAATAAGTATACATTCCTCCATCAGAAAATGGGGATGTACATTAAAAAAAAAGTAATTTCTTTCTCTTTCAAGGAGCTGCTTTGAAACAGTGTGTACCAATTTTTTATATCGCAGTACAAATAATAAAGAGCAGGTACTTTCTTCATAATCTTATATTGAGCCAATCAGGCATAATGTTGCTGCATAGTGGAGATTAGATTTATTTTCCCATGCTGCTTCAGCTTGGTTTTTCAGTTTCAAAGGAACATTGAAAGGTGTCAACTGTGGCTCAGTAGAAGCATTCTCGCCTCTGAGTCAGAAGGTCATGGGTTCAAGTCCACTCGAGAGACTTGAGCACAAAATCCAGGCCGACACTCCATTGCAGTGCTGAGGGAGTGCTGCACTGTCCGAGGTGCTGTCTTTCGGATGAAATGTTAAACCGAGGCCCCGTCTGCCCTCTTGTGTGGATGTAAAATTTTGAAGAAGAGCAGGGGAGTTCTCCCCGGTGTCCTGGTTAATATTTATTCCTCAACCAACACACTAAAACAGATTACCTGGTCATTATCAAATTGTTGCTTATGGGAACTTGCTGTGTGCAAATTGGCTGCCACGTTTCTTACATTACAACAGAGACTGCACTTCAAAAAGTACTTCATTGGCTGTAAAGCACTTTGGGATGTCCTGTGATCGTGAAAGGCACTATATAAATGCAAGTCTTTCTTTCTATGAGATAGCACTGAAGAACATGCTTAAAAAAAACTGCAAATAACTTTGAAATTTGTCCATTTCTGGGCTTTGATCCTCTCTTCTGTCATGTCATGCTAACCTGAATATTAAAACCTGAGAATGGTAGTGAAAGATATAAACCCAAATAGCTAAACAGAAAATTTTATACATTATAAAATTACGTATTTAGGATCAGAACTCCCAGACTCCACACAATCTCAGGGTTATCATTACTTCATAAATTATTTTGGTTTCACACTTGTAGTTTACGAGGTCGGCAAATTACTTTGATTGCTTAAAAGATTCACGGTGTAGTTCTGAGCCATCTGTTATTTATTATATACATATCAAAATTTTGTGGATCTTTATATAATAATAAATAAGATATATTACCGAATTTCCGGTGAATTGCTCACTGTAAGTTGGAGGATACAGAACAGGACAATTAATACCATGTTACACACATTGTATTGTGTAAAGTTATTGATCTACTGTGGTATTGCTCGTGGACATGAATTGGGGGGGGGGGGGGAATCTGTCTCACTCCTCCAGTAATTGTCTCTTACCTTGTCTTTCATTTTCTAATTTCTCATGCCCCCCTCTCTCTGTCTTTGTTTGACTTCCATTCTTTCTGTCTCTCTTTTTCTATCTAAGACTACCACATATTTTGTTGTCTTTTCTGTGTATCTCATGGATTTATTTCAGGCTTTGTCACTCGTGTGTAAATCTCTCAATTTCTTTGTCTCCTTTCTTCCATATATCATTGAATATCAGACTGCCTCAAAGTCAGAAGGTTGTGGGTTCAAGCCTTACTACTGACCTGTAGTGCAAAAGTAGGCTGATGTGTCAGTGTAGTATTGAGGAAGTTCTTTATAGTCAGAGGTGACATCTTCGGATGAAATGTTAAACTAAGTCACTCTGCCATTATAGATAAAGAAAACCAGCGAGTTCTCTTGGCTGACATTCCTCCTTCAACCAACACCACTAAACATTGATTAACCTGGCCCTTTATTTAATTTGCTGTTTATGGAGCCTCTCTGTGTCAAGATTTGCTGTTTGTAAACCCACCATTCTTTTGTATCGATGAAAAACTCTCCACGGACAAGTAAAATGGGATTTCTGGATTTGGGCATCCCTAGCAAGGCCAGTATTTATTGCCAATCCCTAGTTGCCCTTGAGAAAGCTGGTAGTGAGATGCCTTCTTGATGTCTTCTTGAACCATTGCAGTCCATGTGGTCCGAAGTGCCGTCAGGTAAGGAGTTCCAGGATTTTGACCCAGTAACGAAGAAGGAACAGCAATATATGTCTAAGTCGAGATGGTGTGTGACTTGGAGGGGAATGTGTTCCCATGCACCTTCTACCCTTAACCTTCTAGATGTTGGAGCTGAAGATTATCATGAAACATGTAAAGAATGAGTTGTGAGAGGGTCCATTGCTTTTCTTTCCAATTGTTATTAAAACTGTGCTTGTCTTTTTTGGATCCCATAGGAGCGAAATTGAGCGATTTGATTGATGAGATTTATGGTGGTTGCTGGTTAATGATCGATCATGTTTCCTACCTGATCAATGAATGGAACTGATTTTCAGTTGACTGGAATAGTTACGTGACCCCGAGATATGGGGTTAGGGTGGGAAAGTGGAGTTGAGGTTGATGATCAGCCATGAATGGTGGAGGAGGCTCGAGGGACCATATGGCCTACTCCTGCTCCTATTTCTTATGGAACATCCAGTTGGTTCGCAATCACCACAGTTAACCTTAACAAATAGTTGTTAATGAAGTCACTCGCTAACTTTTAGTCCATGGGTGTGGGATTCCTTTGAAGTGTAATGCTTTTGAGAGGTTTGATGCTTTGGACACATGCTAAATGCAAGGCTATTCATTAAGTATACAGATGCTTTTTATCAACCAAAAGGGTTATGGTAGGGTAGTGGTTATGCTCCTGGACTAATAATCCAGAAAATGTGAGTTCAAATTGCACCACAGCAGTTTGAGAATTTGAATTCAGTTTAAACAAAATCTGGAAATCAAAAGCTGGTATCAGTAAAAGTGACCATGAAGCTATTGGATTGATTCACTAATTTCCTTTAGGGAAGGAAACCTGCCGACCTTACCCGGTCTGCCCTCTATGTGGTCCAGTCCCACACCAATGTGGTTGACTCTGAATTGCCTTCTGAAGTGACCTAGCAAGCCACTTAGTTGTATCAGGCCGTTACAAAGAATACCACATAGACTGCAGCGGTTCAAGAAGACGGCCCACCACCATCTTCTCAGGGCAACAAGAGATCGGCAATAAATGCTGGCCTTGTCGGAAATGGCCACATCCCGAGAATTAATTTTCAAAAATTGATGATGGCCCCAGAATTTCCTCAGAGCCATTGCCTTAACTTCACCAGAAAGTGCGGCAGAAACCCTGCGGTTAGCAACCTCTTCTCTACCCTCTTGTTGCCAGGTTGCATAAGGACTTAGTAAATATACACAGATTTAAAACAAAGTACACAGGCCTTATAATGTAATGTGAATCCACTGAGGTGAATGTTATCTCTAATTCTGCCTGTGTTTATAATGTAACAGGTGGGATGCAAGATTGCTGTCATGTTGTTTCTCTATTTCTTGGCTACAAACTACTACTGGATCCTTGTGGAAGGCCTTTATTTGCATTGTCTTATACTGATGGCCTTCCTGTCAGACAGAAAATATCTATGGAGTTTTACCTTCATTGGATGGGGTAAGGCACTAAAATCTTCCTTTAAAAAATAAAAGACATCCAAAAGCAAAGAAGCAGGCTGCAGGTGATGAAGATATTTTCATGCAATAGTACCATCCCTCTGATTTCTCCTGTCTCCCTTTAGTAACTGATTCCCACTTGGCACAGCTGAAACCTCACCATGCCAAAGAGTGTGGATGCAGACCATGGTGTAGCATGTCAGTGCTCTAATTTTAGTGGATACCAGTTGGAAGGCTTGATTTTTCCTATTTTAGGTTTTGTAAAACAAAAGGTAACTTCTCACCAAGACCACCAATACATGAGATAGTCTCCAATAAATCCAATAAGTAATTCAGGAGAAACTTCTTTACCCAGAGAGTGTTTAGAATGTGGAACCTGCTACCACATGATGAGGTTGAGGTGAATAGCATAGGTGCATTTAAGGGGAAGCAAGATAAGCACATGAGGGAGAAAGGAATAGAAGGACATGCTGATAGGGTGAGATGAAATAAGGTGGGAGAATGCTCGTGTGGTGCACAAAAACACCGGCATTGGGCTGAATGGCCTGTTTCTGTGCTGTGAATTCCATATAATATCTGGTTGGAGAGAGAGGAAATAAATCCATTTTCCCCAACAGTCTAATGTTGGAAAATGTCCAATCTTAAACAAGAGGTAAGTACGATGAATGTCCCAGTCTGATCTCCCCAGTGCTCGCACCTGTTTTTGGATGGGGGAGGGGAGGAGAAGATAAGGGGGATATATTTAATTTCTCTGGGGGTCCAGTTGGGAGATTTGTCTGAGTTGCTCACCAGTCTGATGGGGGGGATGGCGGGAAGAAGAGGATTATATATCAGAGTTCAATAGCTATCCCGAGAGACTTATGATCAGCACACCAGCTTGTCCCATTAGCGTGAAGCAGAGCTGAAATCAAGACTCCAAATTGATTCGAAATGTTCATCCCTAATCTACGGTGGTGATAGTTTTACAAATGATGTGGCCACGAAATTCTGATTTATCTGACTGCGAAAAGTTTCAAAAGAAAAACACGCAATTCTGTATTTTGTAGAATTATCAGATTTTGTTCAAATCTCTCAAAGTTATATTCAATTTACTATCATAATACATACAGTAACAGCAAGCTTAAAAACAGGGCCATATTTCAAAAGGACACAGGTTGAATGGTATACCATATGCCTTGAGAAATCATTAGAAACATAGTCAAATATCCTCCAATATAAACTAGGTGGCCTGTTTCCATTCCAGGAGTTCCAGCAGTCTTTGTTGCGGCTTGGGCCATTGTTAGAGCAATGTTGGCTGATGAAAGGTGAGAAAAATAATTTTTCCATCTGATTACTATTCTAAAAACTTTTGGTAAAATAGTAAGTGTCAGTAAGATATCTGCACAATTTCGTATGCTGCTCCTCATGGTCGCCATTGCCTGGAGAAAATCTGGTACCAACATTACTATTTGTCACCACTAGGGGTGATATTACCATCTCCTACTCTTGTAATTTATGACACTCAATACTGGCCAAAAAACCCCAGATGAGGCACATTTTTCAGAACACAGGGCTTCAAAATACTGTCCCATTAATTATTGGTAAGGCCAGTGTTTATGAATAGGATTGCCACCTGACTGTTTATTTTATATATAAAAACACTAATTTGCCAATTAAAAATGGTCAACTTGCAAATATGAGTATTTTGAAAAACCTGCTGGGGAGGTCAAAAACCAGATAACGAATTTACTCATGAATAACCTGGTGAAGCACAGCTACCCTTTAAAATATAAGTTCAGTGAGATCCTAATTAGACTGCTGCTGCTGATATTTAAGAAGGGACTGCTTGTGTTGTTTCTCATTAACAGCCCTTTGAAATATTTAAACTAAAGTTTCCAATAAAAGTGATGACAATTTCCTGTTGGATTTACATGAAGTGACATTTGCATTCTTATACACTTCTCTAAATGTTACCCACTCAGTTAATGCAAACTATATTATCTCAAGAGGAATAGGACATACCTCATAGGGGGCGAACTTTCAACATAAACTACTCCTCATCTATGCCAGTTTAAAAACTCCTTCCACTTGATGGGCTTAATATTGTTACTTTTCAGCACTGTGAAATCTGCCATATTGTGCCTTGTTACCATCAGCTGCAATCAGTTATAAGCATGCCAGTAACAGCAATCTAGCAGATGATCATCCAGGATGCCTGGCTAGATATCGATTGGGAATACAGTGAGCCAGAGAAAAATGCACTAGTACTCCGATGGATGTCAATCTGCATTGTGGGGAAAAAAGAACTTGTGCAAGTGCAGACACTAATTTGCCCAGTCTATGTGCAGATGAGGGGGAGGGGAGAGGGGGAGAGGGGGAGAGGCAATTGTCTGTAGAAATTGTGTATGTTTGAATAAAAGAGGGAGGAAGATGATTGAGCACGAAATGGTTGATATGAGGATGAGTGGACTCCTTATTGCTCTGATGCCTCAATCCAACTCTCGATATTTTCTCTAGTTCAACTACAAGTTAGGATCTGGTGAGTGAAAGACTAGTAAAAGCCTTTTGCTGCATTATAAAGAAAGCCAGACAGCTATCAGAAAATGAGACTAAAAATAAGAAACAAAGGATTAAAGTTTTAGTTGTATTAAAATAATTTTTTCTTTCTTTCTGTGGCAAAGGTGCTGGGATCTAAACGTGGGCAACTTTAATTGGATTTATCAAACACCAATTCTCATGGCTATTGTGGTAAGTGTTCACTGAATATATTTTGAAGATTTCCTGATACAGTTTTGACTGATCAAAAGACTAGCAGAGTAAAATAGCTAAATTTTGAAATTTTGCAAAATCAGCAATATAGATTTATTTTAAAGTTTTGCATAAAAATAATTCAAAGCTACTCTACTAGGATATCTGTGATGGGATTCCAGCTATTCTTCAGACAGTACTCTGACCACGACACATGCTGGAGTTAGCCGGACCAGGTTTATTCAAAGTTTGCTGTCTTGCCCATTGTAACAACAAAAAGGAAATACAATTAACATATAAAATGTTAAGGGCAAAATCAAGCAATTGTTTTTAAAGAATAGCATTTATAGAGCATTGCTCTATTAAAGGATAGCAATATAGGATTCAGATCCAATCAATCTTTGCACAATCAGCTGACAGAAATGTGGATAGTTCTGTGTGTATGAGGAAACAAGAACTACTTGGCTGTTCTGGTTTAACACTGGTACTATGCAGTAAAGTGCAAAATAGTTTATTTTTAAGGTTTCTTGGTATGGAGTGTACTGAAATATAATGTTCTTTGGAGCATAATGTGCAACAAAGATGTTAAAGGTCAATGAACATTATTACAGGAGAAAAAGAACGTATCTGATGAAGAAAGAACAAAATAACTGAACACCTGTTAGCTATAAACATTATTTTCAGCAAGCTTTATTTTGTTGAATTCATATCTCTATCTTGCTGTAATAAGAATTTCAAACTTTCACTGACAAATAACTCCATTCATGTCACTTGCTTCTATCCCAGTTATCTGACACACAGCTTTCTGGCACTTGCTGTTTAGCCACCTTAACAATCTCAGAACTGCGGTGAACTGTTCTTCTGCATTGTGCCATACAAAAATGATGGAATGTACTGTGATTTTTTTTTAAGAATTGCTTTTGATTGCTGAATTATGCTGCAAGATGAAGTATAAGTGAATAGCTCATTGCAAGAAATGTATCAACATATCATTGAGCTGGTGTAAGAGGTGATGATAAAGTATTCTAGCACACTAATATTCCAGGCAATTATATTTGATCTTCTATTTCACTACAGTTGCTCCAGGACCCAAGTTTAACATTTCTTCTATGCAATAGTATCTGGGGTTTCCATAGCAACAAACTATCTTTGAACAGAGTCACTTGCAGTTCTGAAGTGAGCACGCAGATTTAAAAAAACACTAAAAAAATCTGAAAACCTAACCTTAGAATAAATAAAAACAATTGAAGAAGATACACTGAAGAAGTTAAGTACAACTTACACCACCCATTGTTATATGATTTTATTATAACTTGTGAACCTATTTTGTTACAACTTTTGAACCTAACTAATGCAGAGATGTGCGAAGTGATACATTTTGGCAGGAAAAATGAGGAGAGGCAATATAAACTAAATGGTACAATTCTAAAGGGAGTGCAGGAACAGAAAGACCTGGGGGTATGTATGCACAAATCTTTGAAGGTGGCAGAACAAGTTGAGAAGCTGGTTAAAAAAGCGTATGGGATCCTGGGCTTTATAAATAGAGGCATAGAGTACAAAAGCAAGGAAGTTATGTTGATCCTTTATAAAACACTGGTTTGGCTGCAACTGGAGTTTTGTGTCCAATTCTGGGCACCGCACTTTAGGAAGGATGTGAAGGCCTTAGAGCGGGTGCAGAAAAGATTAACTAGAATGGTTCCAGGGATGAAGGACTTCAGTTACATGGATAGACTGGAGAAGCTGGGGTTGTTCTCCTTAGAGCAGAGATGGTTAAGAGAAGATTTGATAAGTGTTCAAAATCATGAAGGGTTCAGATAAAGTAAATAAAGAGAAACTGTTCCCATTGGCGGAAGGGTCAAGAACCAGAGGACACAGATTTAAGGTGACTGTTTCTTTTGCCAAAAGCGACGAGAATTTTTGTTTTAACGCAACGAGTAGTTATGATCTGGAATGCGCTGCCTGAGAGGGTGGTGGAAGCAGATTCAATTGTGGCTTTCAAAAAGGAATTGGATAAATACTTGAAGGGAAATAATTTGCAGGGCAACAGGGCAAGAGCGGGGGAATGGAACTAACTGGATTGTTCTTACAAAGAGCCAGCACCGGCTCGATGGGCTGAATGGCCTCCTCTGAGCTGTAACCATTGTATAATTTTCATTCTTTCTTTTTCATAAAAATGAATGCACAGTGAATTGAAACAATTGGGTAGATTTTTAACTTGCCGCTTGGGTGTAAAACTGGCGTAGTGGATCAGTCACCTGTTATTGAAATCGCCCAACTTCCATTTCCATTGATTTCAAAATCAGGGGGTTTACTATAACGGGTGGCTGATCCAGAACATCAGTTTACACCAAGATGGAAAGTTGAAAATCTACCTCAATATGTCATCTGTACATGTAGAGCCCATTGGCAAGGTTCCACTGTAACCCAGCCAAATAAAACATAAGCAGTAAAGTTGAGGGTGTATGCTGCTCCCTCCAACATTCGTAAAAATATAAATATCTATGATGGAGCGATAGATTTCTTGGCATAGTTGTAATATGGTTGCTGTGGTAATACTATATATACATAAAAATTGAGGGAGGACACGCTGTGAAGCAATTCTGTGCTAACTGGTTGGCACTCATCTCACTTGGTTCTTGAGACTGTGGAGGCCAGATCATGTCACATCACAGAGATTCTGGAGGTCAGTTTGAAACCGAAAGAAAGGCTTTACTGGATGGAAGGGAGAGGAGATGCAAAGAGAGCTTTCATGAGGCTAGGAGAGGCTTTCAGAGGACATGGTGAAATTATGTAAAAGTTCAGATTTATTTTTACACCAAAGACAGAAGAAATTGTATGAAAAAGTGACAGTTGCATGAGTTCTTATCTTTTACATTTATATTTTGAATGATTTTTAGGTTTATTAAGAGGTTTTTGTTTTCCAATCTTCATACTATTCCCTTGGAGAATAGTAGTGGAAAGATTTGCAGGCTAATTAACAATGAAGTGAACATTCCTTCCATGGCTGTAACCATCTTTATACCAGCTGATAGGGTAGTTTGTCAGTTCTATACGGCAGGAGGGTTTTATGGGCTCGCACAACCCATTCGATGAGAGAGGGATCACTCACACCCATCCAACACTAATATCCTGCTCGATGTCAATCCAGAATTCAGAGCTAGAGCTCTAGTCTCTACTCGCCGGGATTGTCTGGAGTGGAGTTCGAACCCTGCACCTTCTGACTCAGAGGCAAGAATGTTACCACTAAGCCAAAGGCTCGCTCACTTTACAATTAAACGCCTTCAGTGCTAGGGAATGAAACACTTGGCTACAGGTACTGGCATCAAACACTCCCACGTCAATTATAGTTCTGGCCAAGTGAAGAGTAAAAGGCCTTCTCTTGTGCTTCAACCCCAAACTCAAAACTCACTCACCAGTTTGAGCTGTTCTGTTTTTCACATTTGCGATGTTGTAGCTGTCTGAATGAATGTTGCTAATTCAGTGCCATTTGTATTGACATTTTTTTTATTCTTGGAATGTTGCCTAGTAAGAACTGTATTAACACTGTCCAATTTAACTTCATACAGCATCCTTACTAGCCTTACAACTAGTAGAGGGCCCTTTATTCCCATCAGTTATGACTGAATTTGAATCTAGTCTGCTAATCCATTGCACCAACCAGTTCCTCATTTCAGCTGTTTTGAAGGAACTCGCTGCCAGCACATTCATAACTACTGCAAATAGTCCTGTGAATTTCTATCCTACAGATGTTGTACCATGGCTACAAAGACAGGACTGTGCTACATGTAACAATACACACTAATTTGGCTGTAATTCGATTGCAAAACATAGTAATCAATCAATGCACAAAGATAAAGGCTTCTTAACTACTTAAGAAGGATTGATTGTTACAGTGTCACATTTAAAACATTATTCATTTCTGTCTCAAATTTTTCAGGTAAATTTTATCTTGTTTGTAAATATTGTTCGGGTTCTGGCTACCAAGCTTCGAGAGACAAATGCTGGCCGATATGATGCAAGAAAGCAGTACAGGTAACAATGGATAATAAGATGCAGTGGCAATCTATTGTTAAATTTGCATGAAAGATGATCGGTTTCTATTTAATGTCTAACTATGCGATATTATCATTTTCTAGTTGCATTATTTTCAACGTTGAAATTTCTTGGACAAATGAATGTCACTAACATTCAAGTATAAGAAGTTATCCATTAATGTACATTTTTGTTAGGTATATTTTAGACATATTTAATGATGGAGTAATTGGAAGTGGTAATGTGCTTTGGAACATCCAGTTTATACTGAATAAATAACATTGGTGAAAGAAGCTGAAAGACCCTCCCATATCAATAATATTAAAAATCTGACATCTGCATGCACTTCCTGTCTCAACTTTTTCCATTATAAATTCCAACATCTACCTTTATAAAAGAAGCTGCTCATGTAAACTTGTCATACTGTAACTACAGCATTGGGACCAGTTCTGGGGCAGGAGGGACTTGTTCAAGGGTTGCACCTCAACAGAGCTAGGACCAATGTCCCTGCGGGGGGGTTCACTCGTGTAGTCAATTTTGACACTCTATTCAGTGTTCAAGACTGATACCATAATGGTTAATAGCCATATGACTTTATTTAGCACAAGAAACGATATATTACAGTATTTATGCAGTAGTTTATAAAGCACAATTGAGAATTACTTTACCCCATTGCTCTTTGGGTAGAGGCCGCGACTCCATTCCACGTTCCCTCATACACGTACTCTCAATCTCATTTACCCGCTAGGTACTTTCTTTTCTGTCCTCTACAACAAGGGCTCTTCTTTATAGTAGAAATGATGCCTGATAATTGACAGGCATTACCCCATTCAGGTTACTTTTCCTTGTCTCTTAATTACTCAATGGGCCAATGGGGACCTGCCAACAGTGGTCCCTGGGCTGGTGATGTTCACCTAGCCATGGGTTACCTCCTTCTCAGTTGGAGATCTTTAATCTCTCTTTGTTTAACTTAGTTGCAGACCCTAAAGTTGATAAATCACCCTAAAGGTATGTCTTGTCCGAAAGTGATGACATACCTACCTAGTTTCAGCATTCCAGCATGTCTGGTCAGTGAGGAATTGCCCATATGTTCTTCCCTTAGTTTCTAACAACAAGATTCTAATGGCTTTTGTTACCAGCAGTTGCAGTAAGTTAATTTTAAAGCATTCCATATTATTGTACAGTACCGTCAACTAAAGATTTAGCTAATTAACCCTTTTCAAACCTAGTTCCCCTAATTACCTTTTAAAATGTAATGGTGATAACGGAGACCTAGCTCAAAAAAGGGAAGGATTGAGTACTAAATGTTCCTGGATACTAGGTGTTCAGGAAAAATAGGGAAGGAAAAAAAGCAATGGGACGGCAAGGCAGTATTGATGAAGGAGAATATTGCAGCGCTGGAGAGAGAGGATATCCTTGAGGGATCAAGGACAGCATCTATTTGGTTAGAGTTAATAAACAATAGAGGTGCCATTACACAACTGGGTGTATTCTATAGGCTACCAACTAGTGGAAAGGATATAGAAGAGCAAATTTACAGGGAAATTACAGAGAGGTGCAAGAACTATAGAGTAGTGATAATGGGGGACTTCAACTATCCTAATATAGACTAGGATAGTAATAGTGTAAAGAGCAAAGAGGGGGATGAATTTCTGAAGTGTGTTCAGGAGAACTTTCTTGATCAGTATGTTTCCGGCCCAGCGAGGAAGGGGGCATTGCTGGATCTGGTTCTGGGGAAAGTGGTGGGTCAAGTGGAGTAAATATCATTGGGGGAACATTTAGGGATCAGTGATCATAGTATCATAAGGTTTAGATTAGTTATGGAAAAGGACAAGGAGTAATCTGGAGTAAAAATACTTAATTGGAGGACCACCAATTTCAGTGGATTGAGAACGGATCTGGCCCGGGTAAATTGGAATCAAAGATTGGCAGGCAAAACTGTAATTGAACAATGGGTGGCCTTTAAGGAGGAGATGGTTCGGGTGGGGAAGCTTTAGAAATGATAATCCGAGACAAAATTAATAGTCACTTGGACAAGTGTGGATTAATAAAGGAAAGCCAGCACAGATTTGTTAAAGGCAAATCGTGTTTAACTAACTTGATTGATTTTGTTGATGAGGTAACAGAGAGGGTTGATGAGGGCAATGCGGTTGATGTTTAGATAAAGTAAATAAAGAGAAACTGTTCCCATTGGCGGAAGGGTCGAGAACCAGAGGACACAGATTTAAGGTGATTGGCAAAAGAACCAAAGGCTTCATGAGGAAGAACTTTTTTATGCAGTGAGTGGTTACGATCTGGTATGTGCTGCCTGAAAGGGTGGTGGAAGCAGATAAATACTCGAAGGAAAAAAATTTGCATGGCTACAGGGAAAGAGCGGGGCAATGAGAATAGGTGGATTGCTCTTACAAAGAGCCGGCACGGGCTCGATGGTTCGAATGGCCTCCTTCTGTGCTCTAACCGTTCTATGATTCTACACCCTCCTGCCAGAAGCGGCTCTGCAGGGCCTCAGGTTTGTGTCTGGCAGCTCCTCAGCTTGTACTACAGAAATACTCCTATACTCCAACTAGCACTGCTGAAAGGTTTCTGAATTACATTAAGTTTTGCTATTTAACTATATGAATAATATCAAATAAAGTATATTTCTAAAAATAAGGATAGATTGCATGACTTTGAAATGGGAACCAATTATCCCCTGCCTTATAAATCTACTTTACCTTAGGACTATACCTGATCTTGATTTACCATGTGAAATGAAATGAGAGATTGACTAATATATATTAGTTGATTTATGAATAAGAGAAACTCAGCTCTATTTACCAAAAAATGGGTATAATTCAGAGCTTTGTGGAGTGGTAGGAATGCAGGCTCAACCCTCTGACAGCACGCCAAAGATCAGGAGTTCATTAGGTGAAATTGATTTGAAGGGCAATCACAAGCAGACAAAGGATATTGAGAGTGGCTCAGGATCAGCATCGATAGAGGAGCGGGAGCAAGTAGCTTGCCTGTCTCTTCTGGGGAAGCGTACACGGTGCCAACAGAGGGGACAGAAATGAGAAACTGAGACAGGGTCAACAGAAAAAAAAAATTAAGTAATGTCTTTATTTAAAAAAGCAACCCTATCCCAAACATTGTAAAGTTTGTAGGTGCTGCACTGTGAAAAATTCAGCTGGTAACATTGCACATTGTGATCTTGAGAGGAGCCCAATTCTGATTCCCTGTCTGCAGTGTTCTCTGGATAAGATCATATCATCAACGAACTGGGTTCTGGTGCAGCAGTTTGGAGCTTTACTTAGGACTGTGATTTACAATGGAGTGAGAAAAAAAAATCGATGTCCGCTACATAGGGAATCCCAGCTGGAGTATTGTGTTCAATTCTGGGCACCACATTTTAGGAAGGATGTCAAGGCCCTAGAGAGGGTGGAGAGGAGATTTACGAGAATTGTACCAGGGATGAGGGACTTCAGTTTCATGGAGAGACTAGAGAAACTGGGGTTGTTCTCCTTAAACCAGAAAAGGTTAAGAGGAGATTTGATACAGGTGTTCAAAATCATGAAGGGTTTTGATAGAGTAAATAAGGAGAAACTGTTTCCAGTGGCAGAAGGTGACTAACCAAAGGACACAGATTTACGGTATTAACAAAAGAACCAGAAGTGACAGGAGGAAAAAAAAATTTACACAGTGAGTTTTTATGATTTGAAATGCACTGCCTGAAAGGGTGGTGGAAGCAGATTCAATAATAACTTTCAAAAGGGAATTGGATAAATATTTGAAGTGGAAAAAATTGCAGGGCAATGGGGTAAGAGCAGGGGAGTCGGACTAACTGGATAGCTCTTTCAAAGAGCTGGCACAGGCACGATAGACTGAATAGCCTCCTATGCTGTATCATTCTGATAAGATTGTACAGGACCAGAAAGGATCACTGTGGTCCATGTGGACAGTCCCACCAGAAACAAAAAATTGAGTTTATTAAACTTCAAGCTAAAAGTCTCATTTTTTCATAATCTGTCCCATCGGAACACTTTCTAAATATTTAACAATGTTCTTAATTATTTTGACTGTTTATCTAATTTCAGGTGCTTGATACATTTATTACCTTTCTTTCTACTTTACTGCATACTCCTTCTCCTCTCTTCAAACATTCATATTTTTAAAACAAATGAATTGATTCGTTAGAATTTTTGACCAGAGACTTGCAGTCTGCCATCGTTCACTCCAATGGGATGCCACTGCGTTAGTGATTTCTTGAAAGTCCGCATCAGTCACATCTCACTGTTCCTTTCATGCTTGATATATATTTAAAAGCACTTGCTCTACTCTTGTTTCCAATGCTTGCATTACCTGCATCCTATGATTTCTTGTGCTCTGCACATAATGTTTTTCAACATTTAACATAGTGAATGCACAAGGCTAAAAGCTTAAAAATATAATCACAAATGCTAAGTTTTTCATATGCAGTTGCTTGGCAACAACCAAGAATATCAGTGTATCATAGCATGATCTAACTTAGACATCTGGTTTCAAAATGTTAAAATGAATGGAGATCTGTTCTATACACACACAAAACCCAGCAAAGCATGACAACAGTTTGCAAACACCTCCACAATCTCGCTCAGGCAGTAATTAATTGCCTGCAATGAATAATTGACCAAGCCTACATTCTTGAAATCACTGAGTGTTGGTTGTCGAAACTAAGTGCCAGCTCTTTAAATGTCGAGGTATGCCATTTACTTTCTTGACCACACGACAGCCTGCAAAGGCATTTGCAATACAATGGATTCTCAGTCCCTCTTAAGACATTTATTTGATTTTGTTGACTACAAGTTGTCATTTGCTCCCAATTGTTATTCTAAAGTTAATCCCGTTCCTGAAACTAAAACTGAACAAATTCCAACATTTCGGACCATTCTGTCTCCACTCACCTGTATAAAGAAAGAATGTGTGTTATTGATGGGACTTTTTATGTCCTCTGGATATCCCAAAGTGCTTCAGAGCCACTTAATTATTTTTAAAGACAGTTGTTGCTATTTTGCGGGCAAAAACAGCAACCAAATTGCACACAAAGTTGAACAAACAACAATTGTGATAAATGAACATTTAATCTGTTTTGGTATTGAGATTAATCTTGGCAAGGCACCAAAAGAACTTCCTGTTCTTCTTTGAATAATGCCTTTGGAAGTTTAACCTAAATAGGCAGATGAGGCCTTAAGCTTACATCTCATTTGAAGCTTGTCAGTCTGATTTAAATGAGCAGCGAGGCCCAATTACTATCCGGCCTGAGGCCTACCTGTGCAGGGATCGTTGCAACAAGAAAAGCCACAAGAAATCAAGAGGTTGAGGGATGCCTAAGGATGAGTGGGGGAGTGAATAAGGAGGCTGAGGTTGAGGTAGGACAAGAGAGCAGTGAAATCAGAGGTAAGAGGGCTAGGGGAATTGAGGTATAAATTAAAATTACGAAGGACAAGGAATGAAATTGTTGGTGCAGGCACTGAGGTTAGAGAGGAAGACATTTTTGGAAGGAAGTTGGACTTGGGATGAGGATTTTGAATGAGAGGCATGACAGATGGAAAGGGGTGAGATGCTCATCAAAAGGAGAAGGAACCAGATAGAAAAAGGGGAGGGGCTAAGGTTGTATTTAGTGATGATGGCCATGCCAACATCATGATGATTACAATGGGGCAAGTGGTGGAAGTAATAGCCGACTCCAGAAGTCTCATTGAAGGGGAAGGAGTGCTGACTGCGAGCCATGTTTCAGTGAGTGTCATGATGTCAATGGAATCAGCCATTATGAGATCATGGATACCAAGGGCCTTGTTTGCAAGAAAGCAAACTTTCTGGGGGAAATGCGGAGAAGGATGGCGATTGTAGGTCCACTACCAGGATCGGTGTGGGCAGCAGATTGATTTTCAAATAATATTACTAACATTTCATTGATAACGGTTGTAATTCTGCTTTTCTCTTTAAGAAAATTGGCAAAATCCACTCTGGTTCTGGTGCTCGTCTTTGGAGTGCATTACATTGTGTTTGTAGGCATGCCACATGCCTTCACTGGATTAGCATGGGAAATCCGGATGCACTTTGAACTTTTCTTCAACTCATTTCAGGTGAGATCATTTAATAGGCTAAAATAATAAGTGGTGAGGTACTGAGCCCCAGTCCGTGCTGAGCCAGCTGATCTCAATAAATGCAGCGGTAAAGGCACAACAGTTGGCCTCAGTGCCTTTGGGTTAGTGAGGAGGATATACAACAACAACTTGCATTTACATACCATCTTTAATGTGGAAAAATATCCCAAGGTGCTTCACAGAGACACAAGGCAAAACATGAATGGTGAGACCAACTCATTTGTAGTAGTGTAATGAATAAAACTCGGAAAAAGATGGATTTCAATTTTTCCAAATCCACTAAATTTACAATATTCACCGTAGCAGAGTAAGCAGAGCTGAGCCCAATGATTTTTTAAATATTTATTCACTTCCAATTTGTGACTATAAATAGATACAAATCATAAACTGTGAGCAAGACTTGGTTTTATTATAATAGAATTCTTCTCAATGCTTTCAGATGACAAATAAAAATTGAATTGACTCCAAATCTGTGCTCATTCTAACTCTTAAAGCACTTTAGATTTCCAGTACACAATATCCTTAAGTGCATCATTCTGCTTGTAAATCATTTTACCAATGCCTTACTGCTATCTGCAGAATGGTTTATAAGTGTGAAAATTTGGGCAATATTGACACTGGCTCATATTTCCAATATCAGTTCCAAATATAGGGTTGACAATACCCCAGGATTGTCCTGGAGTCTCCTAGAATTGTAGAATACTCTCCTGGACACTGCTGCGAGCAACCAGGGAGAAAAGTCATACGGGTATTAAAAAAAGTGGGGGATAAATTGGATACGGCCTATTATTGGGCGCGGGTAGCGCGATCCGCTATTAACCTGCACCCGATGGCCCCTGCGCAGGCAGGACGAGACATTCATCCAGGCAGTGGACTTACCTTCAAGCAGCGTTGAAAAGTAGGCCTCACACGACAATTCAAGGAAATGTGCACTTTCCACCAGCAGGGGGAGCCCCAATCTCTTAAAGGGGGGATGTCTCTTAAAAGTAGCCTGTACCTGTTAATTGCTGAAAATAACAGTCTGCTGTCTGAACGGAGATCAGACATCGCACACGTAAAACACAGATGCAGGTCTCATCTCTATGTTTGCTAACTGATGAGTTATGTTAACACATTGAATAAAGGTTGCGCACTAATAAATCCATATCCTCCAATCTGCATGCCAGACCTCATCAATCTGCTGATCTGAGTTTGTACCAGGCCTGCGAAAGTGTGTGCACCAAGGTTCTCTGCTGATGGTGCAAGAGGTGGACAGAAGGAGGGGCATCCTATATCTGCGAGGCTGGGGGGGGCAAGAGGCCCTCCAGACATATGCCCAAGAGGCAGTGGGGGATGAAATCAATACCAGGCGCACAGTACCATGAACATGGATGCAGGTGTAGGGAGAAGTTCAATGCTTTGACGAGTGGTCAAGGTAAGTGAGGTCAACTGTCAAGTGGCATCTCCTACCAACTGCACCACTAGCTGCATCCACTGCTCCACGCACTACACCACTACACCCCCCCATCACCCACATACCAACAAACTCTTTCCATCAGTACTCAACTCTTTTAATTGGATGCTTCCTCTCACCCTTACACATTACCACTGTTGCAAGTTGCACACCCACAACTCACAGGCCACACACACTGGCAGCTATTCAACTATGACAGGCACATCACCCAGACACATCACCCAGACACACGTCCCGCTTTCTTGCAGAAGAAGGTGGCGCATAACAGGAGGCAGCAAGTGGCAGTGGCATTTAGCCCCTCGAACCTGTTCTGCCATTCAATGAGATCATGGTTGATCTGTGACCTAACTCCATATACCCGCCTTAGCCCCATATTCTTTAATACCCTTGGTTCACAGAAATCTGTCAATCTCAGATTTAGAATTCACAATTGAGCTAACATCAGCGGCCGTTTGCAGAAAAGCGTTTGCAGAAAAACTTCTCCCATCCTTTGCGTAGAGCAGCGTTTCCTAACTTTACTCCTGCTGTCCTGGCTCGAAATGTTAGGCTATGTCCCCACGTCTTAGTATTTGAGTCTAGTGGCCCTCCAATAACAGTTACAAATACATCAGCAGCCAGAAGAAATAATGCAGCCACTAACCTGTAAATTCTGCATGATCCCTTTAAATAGCGCTGGTGGGGGGGTCCTCCAGGCATTCTAAGACACGTTCAGATGGTCGTGGTTAAGACAGTGCATTGAGTTGAGCGTTAGACACCATTTTGGGACTTATCACTTTAAATCAACGTTGCACACTGATTGTATCCATTTTCTCTTTACTTTACATGCAGCTGGCGTTCGGTATTTGCACATGCGTTACTACCTATACCAAGATAACGTCCAGTGCATGTCACACTGGAATCATGCGTACGCAGCCAAGACACCATCTTGGCACTTCGGACGGCCGCATAGCACCGAAACAATGGGCGCGACACGGCCCAATTTCTAGCCCAGTGTTTTTTTTAAAATATTCTTTGAGCACTTTTGTTAGTTCTAAAAATATTGGAGATAGGGGAAAACTGGCTGTTTGACTGGGTGGGGCGGTTGGAGGCAGGTCATGTGATGAAACTTCCAGCAATACATCCAGAGTTGGCAATCCGATCAAAACATGATGTCCAACATGTTCTTCCTCATCCTTTTTTGAAAATAGGTCCTCAAAAATAGTGGAACTCTACCTTCCTCAGTTAAATAAGGGTCCTCCAGGCAAAGGGTACGGTAGCATAGTGGTTATGTTACTGGGCTAGTAATCCAGAGGCCTGGACTAAAATCCAGAGTCATGAGTTCAAATCCTGCCATGGCAGCTGGCGAATTTAAATTCAATTAATTAAAATAAAAAATCTGGAATTAAAATACTAGTATCAGTAATGATGGCCATGAAACTACCGGATTGTCGTAAAAACCCATCTGGTTCACTAATGTCCTTTAGGGAAGGAAGCCTGCCGCCCTTACCCGGTCTGGCCTATATGTGACTCCAGACCCACAGCAAGGAGGGAGTGGCCCTGGGAGTCCTCAACATTGACTCTGGACCCCATGAAATCTCATGGCATCAGGTCAAACATGGGCAAGGAAACCTCCTGCTGATTACCACCTACCGTCCTCCCTCAGCTGATGAATCAGTCCTCCTCCATGTTGAGCACCACTTGGAGGAAGCACTGAGGGTAGCAAGGGCACAAAATGTACTCTGGGTGGGGGACTTCAATGTCCATCACCAAGAGTGGCTCGGTAGCACCACTACTGACCGAGCTGGCCGAGTCCTGAAGGACATAGCTGCCAGACTGGGCCTGCGGCAGGTGGTGAGCGAACCAACACGAGGGAAAAACTTACTTGACCTCGTCCTCACCAATCTACCTGTCGCAAATGCATCTGTCCATGACAGTATTGATAGGAGTGACCACCACACAGTCCTCGTGGAGATGAAATCCCGTCTTCGCACTGAGGACACCATCCAACGTGTTGTGTGGCACTACCACCGTGCTAAATGGGATAGATTCAGAACAGATCTAGCAGCTCAAAACTGGGCATCCATGAGGCGCTGTGGGCCATCAGCAGCAGAATTGTATTCCAGCACAATCTGTAACCTCATGGCCCGGCATATTCCTCACTCTACCATTACCAACAAGCCAGGGGATCAACCCTGGTTCAATGAGGAGTGTAGAAGAGCATGCCAGGAGCAGCACCAGGCGTACCTGAAAATGAGGTGCCAACCTGGTGAAGCTACAACTCAGGACTACATGCATGCTAAACAGCGGAAGCAACAAGCTATAGGCAGAGCTAAGCGATTCCACAACCAACGGATCAGATCAAAGCTCTGCAGCCCTGCCACATCCAGTCGTGAATGGTGGTGGACAATTAAACAACTAACGGGAGGAGGAGGCTCTGCAAACATCCCCATTCTCAATGATGGCGGAGTCCAGCACATGAGTGCAAAAGACAAGGCTGAAGCGTTTGCAACCATCTTCAGCCAGAAGTGCCGAGTGGATAATCCATCTCAGCCTCCTCCCGATATCCCCAACATCACGGAAGCCAGTCTTCGGCCAATTCGATTCACTCCACGTGATATCAAGAAACGGCTGAGTGCACTGGATACAGCAAAGGCTATGGGCCCCGACAACATCCCAGCTGTAGTGCTGAAGACTTGTGCTCCAGAACTAGCTGCGCCTCTCGCCAAGCTGTTCCAGTACAGCTACAACACTGGCATCCACCCGACAATGTGGAAAATTGCCCAGGTATGTCCTGTCCACAAAAAGCAGGACAAATCCAATCCGGCCAATTACCGCCCCATCAGTCTACTCTCAATCATCAGCAAAGTGATGGAAGGTGTCGTCGACAGTGCTATCAAGCGGCACTTACTCACCAATAACCTGCTCACCGATGCTCAGTTTGGGTTCCGCCAGGACCACTCGGCTCCAGACCTCATTACAGCCTTGGTCCAAACATGGACAAAAGAGCTGAATTCCAGAGGTGAGGTGAGAGTGACTGCCCTTGACATCAAGGCAGCATTTGACCGAGTGTGGCACCAAGGAGCCCTAGTAAAATTGAAGTCAATGGGAATCAGGGGGAAAACTCTCCAGTGGCTGGAGTCATACCTAGCACAAAGGAAGATGGAAGTGGTTGTTGGAGGCCAATCATCTCAGCCCCAGGGCATTGCTGCAGGAGTTCCTCAGGGCAGTGTCCTTGGCCCAACCATCTTCAGCTGCTTCATCAATGACCTTCCCTCCATCATAAGGTCAGAAATGGGGATGTTCGCTGATGACTGCACAGTGTTCAGTTCCATTCGCAACCCCTCAGATAATGAAGCAGTCCGAGCCTGCATGCAGCAAGACCTGGACAACATCCAGGCTTGGGCTCATAAGTGGCAAGTAACATTCGCGCCAGATAAGTGCCAGGCAATGACCATCTCCAACAAGGGAGAGTCTAAACACCT
Source organism: Heptranchias perlo (assembly GCF_035084215.1). Taxonomy (NCBI): domain Eukaryota; kingdom Metazoa; phylum Chordata; class Chondrichthyes; order Hexanchiformes; family Hexanchidae; genus Heptranchias; species Heptranchias perlo. The sequence goes on along the minus strand of NC_090331.1, from coordinate 73,350,214 downwards.
CCCCTTGACATTCAACGGCATTACCATCGCCGAATCCCCCACCATCAACATCCTGGGGGTCACCATTGACCAGAAACTTAACTGGACCAGCCATATAAATACTGTGGCTACGAGAGCAGGTCAGAGGCTGGGTATTCTGCGGCGAGTGACTCAACTCCTGACTCCCCAAAGCCTTTCCACCATCTACAAGGCACAAGTCAGGAGTGTGATGGAATACTCTCCACTTGCTTGGATGAGTGCAGCTCCAACAACACTCAAGAAGCTCGACACCATCCAAGATAAAGCAGCCCGCTTGATTGGCACCCCATCCACCACCCTAAACATTCACTCCCTTCACCACCGGCGCACTGTGGCTGCAGTGTGCACCATCCACAGGATGCACTGCAGCAACTCGCCAAGGCTTCTTCGACAGCACCTCCCAAACCCACAACCTCTACCACCTAGAAGGACAAGATGTGGAGATGCCGGTGATGGACTGGGGTTGACAATTGTAAACAATTTTACAACACCAAGTTATAGTCCAGCAATTTTATTTTAAATTCACAAGCTTTCGGAGGCTACCTCCTTCCTCAGGTGAACGATGTGGAAATCATTTCCACATCGTTCACCTGAGGAAGGAGGTAGCCTCCGAAAGCTTGTGAATTTAAAATAAAATTGCTGGACTATAACTTGGTGTTGTAAAATTGTTTACAATAGAAGGACAAGGGCAGCAGGCGCATGGGAACAACACCACCTGCACGTTCCCCTCCAAGTCACACACCATCCCGACTTGGAAATATATCGCCGTTCCTTCATTGTCGCTGGGTCAAAATCCTGGAACTCCCTTCCTAACAGCACTGTGGGAGAACCGTCACCACACGGACTGCAGCGGTTCAAGAAGGCGGATCACCACCACCTTCTCGAGGGCAATTAGGGATGGGCAATAAATGCCGGCCTTGCCAGCAACGCCCACATCCCGTGAACGAATCTTTAAAAAAAATAATCAAGAAAGGAATTTCAAACAAACATTGAAACCTCAATTTTAACGTAGACCTGGAATCGGGCGAGTGCGGGACAAACACCAAACTCCTGTGGCCTCACCTGCATGTCCCCAGACAGCTGCCTGTCTGAAACGAGTAGGATGCAGCATCTGAGAGCGGAATTTCGGGCAGCATTAAACACCTGCTGGAATTGAAAGTCCCGGGAGAGTGTTTCAGGAGAGTCTCACGTTCAGGAAGAGGGGTGACCTAATCTTTCCTTGTGGGGCTCAGGACAGCCCTTGCTCCTCCTAGCCCCACAAGGAGAAAAAGAAAAGAAACTTAACTGTTCGGGCCTCATCTGGCCTCGGATTCTCTTCTCACTGACTTCATCTGGCAGGAAAGTCACAAAGGCCACTATCTAAAATTGCAGTCAGGGTCCAATGATGGCATCAGACCCTGATCTGAATAAGTTAAAAAGGAGCCCGCCATCATCAGGCTGGTGTCTTTCTCGCCTGCTCAGAAGAGCAGGTTAAAATTCAAGATAGAGGGATGCCTGCAGGTAAGTCACCCAACTGTTTTTTAACTGCCAGCCCAGTTTCCACTGGGTGGGTAGGGTTAAAATTGCCCCTTTAGTGTTCATATGCTAACATTCATGTAGCCCAATTTCAAGGCATAGGAGTCATGCGGTACAGTCAAACTAAGATTCATGTCTACGCTGGTGGTAAAAACTCAGTGCATTGGAGGCTGATCTTTATTATCATGCAAAATGTCAGTGAAAATGATCATGGATCAATACAAATGGGAGGGGCACTTCAAACAGAAAGTAATGCTTCTAGACTCTCCCATTGCTTTGTATTAGGAGTAAAGGCTGCTGAAACAAACCCATTAATGCTGTTAAACCTGGTCTGGATGTGTTTCTCAATAGCCTGATTTTGTGTGTAAATAAGCGATTTGTTTTACTCAACTGTGGGCAAACATTTCATCTGTGTGCTATTTGTAGCAAAGTTATAAATGTGCTTCTTATTTTGTTGCAAACAGAAGAAATCTTCCCCTTGTGTCCTGTATACCAAACAAAGTTGGTAAACTTTAGACTTAAGACCTGCCCTGGACAGGCTCAGGCTAGAGGTTGTGGAGTCTTTTGCCAGAAATTTCCTCAGAATTTGCTTGCACTTCACCATTTTATCTTTGCAAGAAATGTGACAGCACGTAGGAACATCATAGAAAGATTACAGAACGGAAGGAGGCCTTTCGGCCCATCGAGTCCGCGCTGGCTCTGTGCAAAAGTAATCCAGCTAGTCCCACTCCCCTGCCCTATCCCTGTAGCCCTGCAAATTTTTTTCCTTTCAAGTACTTACCCAATTCCTTTTTGAAGGCCATGATTGAATCTACCTCCACCAGTCCCTCGGGCAGTGCATTCCAGATCCTAACCACTCGGGGACAGTAGGCCATTCTGCCCCTTGAGCCTACTCTGCCATTCAATTAGATCATGGCTGATCTGTAGCTCAGCTCCATTTACCCACTTTTGCTCCATATCGCTTGCAGTGCATAAATGGGGTTTCCATTGCAAAGTTGCGGTGGAGGAGTGGGAGCAGCTCCGAGAAAATTCCTGGCTTTTATTATAGTATAATTCCAGTAATTTTCAAATAAGAAAATACATGTTTTAATTTGTCAGTTTTCTTGTGTTCTAGTTCAGAAATTACAGCATTATTGAATTGGTGCAAATTTTCAATCAAATAATATTCAAGTAATAAATAATTCTAAAGAGCATGAGGTCGGGGAGGAAAACGCCATGCAATTTCTTGCTTACATTTTAAGCATTTAACACTTGCTTTATGGTATGTAATTTTGTCTTAGAAAATATAGGTCTATTTTGGAAAACAAAACTGTGACAGTGTACAGTTCAAATTCCTGCAAATCCTGCTTTAAAAACAGATTTTTAAGTTACTTTTATGTTCTGTTTCATTTTCTGGCTGATTTAACCATGTACAACATTCTAAACCTTTCTGGATGCACCTGTTCCTTGCAGGGATTCTTTGTTGCGGTCATCTACTGTTTCTGCAATGGAGAGGTAAGCGATTCTTCAACTTTTGAAAAACGACTTGCTTCAGGATTGAACTGTTTATATTCTTTTTGATAAGAATTCTTCTTTTTCCCATCCCTATTTATACAAAGAAACCATCAAAGTCTCAGCTTGTCTGACAATACGCTTGAGAGTCCCAAAACAGTCAGAGGAACTAATCCATCTTGTTCTGGCTTTTAGCCATTTAAAATGGCACTGCAGATGAAATTTGGTTTAAATTGGATGGAAAGTTAGGAAGTCATAGCATGCATAGTATATAATGTAACAGAGAAGGCCACTTAGTATATAAAAAGCTGCAGCAGTATAAAAAGCAGGGATATGGATTACATATATTGTGGATACCAGAGTACAACCTGGTAAGAATGAAAGGCTACATTTGGGTCAGGAGCACTAGAAAACTGGAAGTTGATTTGAGAGTAGTGGAGAGGTAAGACTTGAGTTGAGATGGGATCAGAGAAGAGGCCACATCACCCCTTGCATTGAAACTGATAAAGCTTCAGATAGGCTGAAAGATGTGCCTGCTTAAATCTCAAAGGACATAGGGAATAAAACAGCAAAATCTTTAACTGTTTAAATAGTTCACGCGATCACAAGAGGAGAAAAACCATTTCGCCCATCTTAGCTCATCCATCCAGAAAGATTCTTAATCCCTCAATCACAGCATCTAATTGTTTCTTGAAGGATAGGACAGTTAGTGCCTCCACTACTTTACCCAGAAGTCCATTCATGTGTTGTTCACTCTGTGTGAAGAACTACCTCCTGATTTCAGTCCTAAAGTTATTTTTTACTAGTTTGAACCTGTGTCCAACAGTCATGGTTTAGTTTGAAAGAGTGTTCTAGACCTACCTTTTCTGTACCAATTACTATCTTTGACAGCTCTTATGTTAAGAGTTATTAATGACAAGGTTATCTCTAAGTCATTTCCTTTCAAGTCGGAAAAGCATAAGTTTTTCCAGTCTTTCCTCTTAACCCAATCCCCTAATGGTTGGAACGAGTCTTGAACTGGCTGCAACACTTGACCGTCTCCTTGGTGACCACACTGGATACCATACTCTGTCCAGAGCACTACACAGTTTCAGCATGACTTCTGCAGACTTGGACTCTGCTATTTTGGGCTGTGCAGTTCAACGTTATATTTACTTTGTTGATTGCGGCTTCACTGTGATTGGACATGTTGAACATCGAATCTACTGAAAACCCTAGATCTCGTTAACTATTTCAATGCCAGTCATGGAGTATTTAACGTTTCCTTTTTTTCTTCTCCTCTATGCAGTACTTTGCACTTGTCTATATTAAATTTCACCCGTCCTTGATCTGCCCATTTATATATTGTGTCTAATTCATTTTGTAGTTCCTGAGGAGTGTCCGCAGATTCAACTGCCCCTTGCAGTTTGATGTTGTATGTGAATTTGACCAGTTTGCATTGAGTTTCTGAATCCAAATCATGGGTGTAAATTAAAAACAGTATGTGAACAAGTGATTCATGAATATATCTGCTTCTTTTAATGATAGCCAAATTACTCTATTGTAACACAAAATAAATGTTTTAGAATTAATGCCCTTTGTAAGGATTTTAGAGTTTCTCCAATTTGCTAAGATGTCAGGCTCTCAGTTGCAATTTTAAAAAAAAATCAATTTGATTTAATATAATTGAATGTTGTCTATTTTCTAAAGGTTCAGACGGAAATTAAAAAGACGTGGACAAGGTGGAACCTTTCCTTAGACTGGAATGGGAAAACAAGTTGTGGGAGTTACAGATATACCTCAGTGCTAACCAATCTGACCAACAGCACCACCAGCCAGGCACAAATGAATGGACGTGTGTCATTAATGGCGCGCAAAATCCTTAAGAATGGAGTTAAACAAGAAAACAACCACTTAACTTTACCTGGGTATGTAAGAAGCAACTCCGACCCAGAGAGCTTACAACCATCTATTCCCGAAGAAGCCAATGAAAATGAAGAAAACTTGGAAGATGTAATTTACCTTAAAGAATCCTCAAAGCCTGTACTCGAGGCAAACATAGAAGAACATGAAGAAACAGTGTAAAGGGCAACAAAATAATAAAGTTAACATTTGCTCCATTAAAATCCCTGTGTAAGAATCTGTGTCCTCAGTGATGAGACAGAAGACCACAGGAGCTTTGCAGTCCCACATTGTTCATTTAGTTTTATTCAACTACGAGAAGCCTGTGACCTATTTTGAATAGTAATACATGTTGATTATTGTACAAAAATGGTTCAAATTGTTCCTAATTAATATCTTACCATGCTGTATCTGACACCCACTGGGCCGGTTTATGATTTACGCTGGAGACTGAAAACTATTTTCCTTGTTCCATCTGATCCCCAGTATGCTTTTAAACAAATAAACCACAGCTATAGGTCTGTTATTGTGGAAATATGAATCTGAACCCTGGTGGAAATACAAATACAGCAGATGCTTCTTAATGAGAGCATTCTGTGGTCAGTAAGAGGATCTTTTTATCCGATGGTTCCTATGAAGTAAATGCTGTAAAATAAAATCAGTATCTGCATCTGCCATATCCAGCCTCTTTTATGTTAGTAACATCATACTTGCAACTTGTAGCAAGCTGAAGTGGCCAAGAACTTTGCTCAACAGCCAAGGTTAATATGTTAAGGGGTATAGTTTCCACTGGTTAATATATTTACATAAATTTTTTTTTTACACAATTGCTAATATGTTTATTTTAAACAGATAAATACTGTGTTAAGGTAATACACAAAAGGAATTTGACACATTACTCAATTGTGTGCAAGTACTGGCTGCCACTTTGACCTGTGCTGCCCTATTCTTCCAATTCCTGTTTCCCTCTCTGCCGTCACGCCTCCCCAACCCCGCACCCCAAAAAACCCTAACCCATCCTTTGCTATTGTTCTACTTATCTCCTAACCAATCACTGTCCTAGGCTTGAGGCCCTTGTGGAGTGGCCCACAGCTTCTCAATGCTCTAGAGAGGGAATCCTCCATTGCATATTGACCAGTATTCCAGAGCAGCAATATCAAACTGCCACACCCCCTCCTCACCCAGTATATACCCCATTCATCTCTCTTTCTAGGAGTAAATCTTTCTACTCCCCTGGCCCCCTATGTTTTCACTCGTATTGCATTGCAAAACATTTGCTCCCTTTTTGAACAAAGTCCTCCCCACTCATGACCTTATCTGAGATCAATATATCATAGCCCTGCAAGTATTTATCCAATTCCCTTTTGAAAGTTACTATTGAATCTGCTTCCATCACCCTTTCAGGCAGTGCATTCATAATAACTCGCTGCGTAAAAAAAATTCTCCTCATCGCTGGCTCTTTTTACCAATTACCTTAAATCTGTGCCTCTGGTTACTGATCCATCTGCCAGTGGAATCAGTTTCACCTTACTTACTCTATCAAGACCCTTCATGATTTTGAAAGCCTCTATTAAATCTCCCCGTAACCCTCTCTGCTCTAAGGAGAACAATCTATGTCTATGTCCTCCTGAAGTCTGTTAATATCCTCCACATTGTTTACTACTTTTCTGAGTTTCATGTCATCTGCAAACTTTGAAATTATGCCCTGTATACCCAAGTCCAGGTCATTAATATATGTAAAAGAGCAGTGGTCCTAATACTGACCCGAGAGACACCACTGCACACTTCCCTCCAGAGATAGATGGAGTTGTTGACCGTGTCGAAGGTTGCAGAGAGGATGAGGAGGGATAATGCTCCGTGGTCACTGTTACAAAGAATGACATTTGTGACTGGTTAGAGCTGTGTTGGTAGTGACCACATGATATCTGACCAAGTGACATTTGATCACATGACATCTGATCAAGTGACGTCTGCAAATGTTGCAGGGTGGGGCGGGGAGTGGCGTGACCGAGGCAGAGGATCCCCTGTGACGGCAATGCCTGGGAGATTGATTCCTCATTCCTAGAGACTCCTGGGCAATGCAGGAGGATTGGCAAAACTACATTGGTTATAAGTCCAGATGAACAACTTGATTATCCATATTTTTTGGTAAATCTTTTTGTACATATCATGTGAATGATGAGTCTTGGAAATTAAAGACTTTCCCATTTTAGGTATCCAGCATTATAGAGCACTCCCAGGTCAGGTATACACAGGCTAGGTGCAGAGTAAAACTTTCTCTACTCTGCTCCAACAATGTGAATCAGTCCTATATGGTTAGGTACTATAGGCGCCGACTTATTCCACGTGGATTTCAACTTAAATTCCACCCTTCACGTTTCGGATCCACCCATGATATTCAACGTTCCTCGAGCTACTGCTCTCACCGCTTCCTGAGATCCACGCTCAACGCCATACGCCGCCACACACACGCTCTTGACCTCTCCAGCAGCACCAACTCACTCTATCTCAGAGTTGTCCTGGTCCACAGTTCCATTTCATCCTTCGCCTTTCAGGCGTCAAGGACCGCAAGCTTCAACAACCCTTAGATACTAACACCCCTCCTGATCCTTCTTCCCCTTCACTTTCCCCTGACCCCATCCCTCCTTCCAATCTCATCCTTTGTCGTGTTTTCACTATCCCCTCTGACCTCCCCCTCTCTGACCCCAAACGATCAGTCCTCAGCAAAAGCCTCAGCTCCATCCCCTTACGCTCCCACCTCAGTGAATTTCGAGCTCGACACGATGCTGAGCTCTTCTTCCGTCGCCTTTGCCTCTGCGCCCACTTCTTTGGCCAGGAGTCTTCCCCCGTCTTCAGAATTCTCGTTCCACCTGGACCCCTCCCTCTGGCCTCTTACCCTCTCGATCTTTTCATCGCGAATCGCCTGTGTGACATCGGCCGTCTCAATTTCTCTACTCCCCTCACTCACTCTAACCTACTACCCTCGGAACTCACAGCACTCCGTTCTCTCCAACTCAGACATGGTCATTAAACCTGCTGACAAGGGCGGCGCTGTTGTTGTTTGGCAAACGGACCTCTACCTTGCGGAGGTTGAACGCCAACTTTCCAACACCTCCTCCTACCTCCCCCTGGACCATGACCTCACCGCCAAACATCAAGCCATTGTTTCCCAGACCTTCACTGACACCTCCTCTGGAGGTCATCCCCCCCATGGCCTCCAACCTCAAACATCCCCCAACCCCACTTCAACCTCCTTCCCAAGATCCACATCATTTCAGCCTGTTCTTGCCTCACGGAACTTTTCTTCCTATCTCGACTCTTTTTTTCTCCCCTTGTCCAGTCTCTTCAGATTTACATCCGCATCTCTTCCAGTTCCCCGGCCCTAACTGTCTCCTTTTCAATGTGGACGTCCAGTCCCTCTACACCTCCATCCCCCACCAGGATGGCCTGGGGGCCTTTCGCATTTTCCTTGAACGGAGGCCCAACCAGTCCCCATTCACCACTGCCTGGCTGAAGTTGTTCTCTTACGTTGAACAACTTCTCCTTTCACTCCACTCACTTCCTTCAAATAAAAGATGTCGCTATGGAAACCCTTATGGGTCCTAGGTATGCCTTCATTTTTGTGGGATACGTGGAACATTCTTTGCTCCAGTCCTACTCAGGTCATCTCCCTCACCTCTTTTTCCGGTACATTGATGACTGTATCGGTGCCGTTTCCTGCTGTCACCCCAAATTGGAAAATTTCATCAACTTCCAATTTCCACCCTTTCCTCGCCTTCACATGGTCCATCTCCAACTCTTCCCTTCCCTATCTCCATTTCTGGGGATAGGCTGTCAATCAATATCTACCATCACCCCACCGACTCTCAAGGTTACCTTGATTACACTTCCTCCCACCCTGCTTCCTGTAAGGACTATTCCATTCTCCCAGTTTCTCTGTCTCCGTCGCATCTGTTCTGACGATGCCACCTTCCGCACCAGTGCTTCCAATAAGTCTTCCTTTTTCCTCAACCGAGGATTCCCCTCCACTACAGTTAACGGGGCTCGCGACCACGTTCATCCCTTTTCCCACATTTCTGCCCTTACTCCTTCCCCTCCCAGAACCACAATAGGGTCCCCCATTGTCCTCACCTTGCACCCCACCAGCCTCCACATTTAACGTATCACCCTCAATCATTTCCGCCACCACCAAACACATCGCCCCCCCGCCTTTCAGCATTCCGAAGGGACCGTTCCCTCCACGACACCCTGGTCCACTCTTCCATCATCGCCAACACCCCTGCACTCCTTCTCACGACACCTTCCTGTGTGAGCGCAGGAGATGCATTACCTGCCCTTTCACCTCCTCTCTTCCCACCATCCAGGGCCCCAAACACTCCTGTATTCACTGCTCATGATGCAGCCTCCTCTACATTGGGTAGACCAAACGAAGATTGGGTGATCGCTTTGCTGAACATCTCCGCACAGTCTGCAAGCATGACCCTGACCTTTTGGTTGCTTGCCATTTTAATTCCCCGTCCCATTCCCACAGTGACCTCTGCTTTCTACATTGTTCCAATGAAGCTCAACTTGAGGGAAACTCGAGGAACAGCACCTCATATTTCGATTAGGCACTTTACAACCTTCCGGACTCAATGATCTCAATAACTTCAGATCATAACCACTGCTCCCACTTTTTTTGGACAGCAGGTGCTGGTAATGGTTCTGCTGTTGCCATTTACAGCTCCTCTACACCCATCTTTTGTTACTTATCCCATTACCACCCTCCTTGCCTTGCACCATCATCCCTTTTGTCATTCAATCACTCCTGCCCTCCACCCTATCACAGACCTTCCCTTTTGTTAAAATTGGTTAGCCGTGTGGTGAAGGATAGAATACTAGAGCCTGGACTTCAGTTGTTTTCAAGCTTTTATTCACAGAGATTCCCCTTACACACACACACCACACCAGAGATAAGCTCGCCTATAAAAAGGATTCGAGAGAGTCCCCAATTGATACCTACCACCTGAATACAATTAACACTCATCGATATAAATCATACAATTAACGCCTTTTGTTCTTTCCTCCCCTCCCTCCTCCCCCACTTTCCCTGGCTCTGAACTTGCTTAAAAACTGTTAAATCTTTAACTTCTTCCAGTTCTGACAAAGGGTCGTCGACCTGAAACATTAACTCTGTTTCTTTCTCCACAGATGCTGCTTGACTTGGAATATTTCCAGCATTATCTGTTTTTATTTCAGATTTCCAGCATTGCAGTATTTTGCTTTTGGTTAGGTATTGTGTTATATATATGTAATATAAATTTTAAAAAACAGCAGAGATTGCTGAATCACTGTAAAGGGAGAGAAAATGGGTGCAGTGTGGTTTGTGGTTGCAAAGCTTTCAAGGCTATTGGAAAGCATACAAGTAAATTTATATTCTGGAGACTTCACATATCTGACTCCATTCTAGAAGAACCCATTATGTATCCAGCCCCAATTTCAGAAAAATACCTTCTACTACACCAGTGTGACATTTTCCATTTCTTGCATAGGCCATCCTGTGGTTTCTGACTAATTCTACCAATTCAATGCCAATTAATCATGAATTAGGTTATTCTGTGCTGTGGACCAATGCCCATTTCACGTAGGACCATATCGGTCAGCAGACAAAGGAAAGTATTTATCTATTCAGTCTGGGCTGGTTTGAAACCATCATCCAGTCACCTGCTGTTAATTGTAAAGTATATATTACAGTATGGGCATTATCCCTACACAAAATATTTCAAAACTAATTATTATGCTGTTTATTCATGTGGTTGTCTTATCTTGTGATGTTTGTGTTTAATTGCACTCGTAAGGAGTATCCACAATATTAACAGCAAGGATCCCAGTCACGTTCAACTGTTCAGAAATTTTCATGCCAACAGATTTTAGTACTGTTTTGGATAAGAGTCAGATACTGACTGTTTCAGTTGTGCATGTGTAAAACTAGCCAGTTCAAGACTGCGGCTATATTCAGTGTCAAAAAAAGTGAATGGTTATTCTGAAAGACAGGGAGTAAAATACTAAATTGTTCTCATCAAATGCAAGTCGATACTATTAAAAATGCTGCAACAAAGCAATCTTGCCACAAGGCATCATAGCAACAGTGATGAAAATGTATACTGAAAGGGGAAAAGGTTTGACCATAGAACAAGATAATTCTCAATTACAAAACCCAAATTTACATTGTAAAATAGATTTATTGATGCTTTTAAAGGACACCCCATTGTTTAGAGTGCAATAATTTAGAAATTTTAGGCTATGCGGTTTTGTATATTGTTCCTTATTTTCATACAGCAAAACTGCATCCATGTACCGTTAGTGGAAAGAGATATTAAAACTGAATTCTGTGACCATTTAATGAAAAAATCATGCCATTTAATGACTAAATTGTTGTGTTTTTCTTATTAAATGTACTTTAAGTAGTCTACTTCAAGACCAATAATTTAGAAAACACATTTTAGTGAACTTAAATGGAATATTGTACAGAAGTAATCACTGAGAGTAAAGTATTTTGTTCCTGCATCATCTGCAGTGATGAAATCTAGTTCATGACTATATGTTATTTGAAATATTAGACTTTGTCATCAAAGCGGCATCAATTGGTTAAAATATTAGAGTAATTGTTTTCCATAAAAAGACTATCAATATTATTTTATATTGGTGATGCTAGCAAGGCTGCATTTATTGCCAATCCCTAATCACCTTGGGAATGTGGTGATAATGGACATGCTCCTTAGACCACTGCAGTCCTTCTGGTGATTATGCTCCCATGTGATGGAATTCCAGAGCTTAGGGCCTAGGCAGCTGAAGACATGGCCGCCAATAGCTCTCCAAGTCACATACCTTCCTGACTTGGACATATAACACCATTTCTTCATCATCACTGGGACAAAATCGTGCAGATGATGCAGGAAACAAAATACCTTACTTTCAGGGATTATTTCTGTACAATATTCCAAGTAAAAGGAGGTGAGAAGGGCCGGATCCATGACGTAAGTGTCTTTATAGCACTGCTTGCGGGCCAGGAGTAGCAGGAGTGCTCCCTGCAGGTCCAACAAACTTACCTGCCGTGATTGGCCGCCCCCGCCCCCCCGATGGGAGACAACCGCCGCTGTCCAACCCCTCTCCGCCCCCAGATAGCTGGCCGACCCCCACCCCTGATGGCCAACCCTCCTCCCTACCTCCGACACCTCCTGACTTCCTGCCTACCCGATCACGTCCCGGTCCACAATCTTCTCCACGGCCCCCCACCCACATCCTCCATGATCTCCCCCTCCCTCCACCTTCTCCGATTCCTGGCTGCGTTCCCGCCCAACAGGCAGCCAGCCTGTCAATCTGGCTGGCTATCGTGCGGGAAACCCGGAAGCAAAATTAATTGTCTTCAATTGAGTCGCGATCGCAGATTCCAACCCACTCAATTCGCTTCCGGGTTTCTCTCATGAACATCTACCCATCTGCTCAATTCCCGGCTCCGAGCTAAAATCATGCTCCATGTCACTGTTGTAATGTAGGGAAACTAAATAGTAACAGTTCAATTTATTTTTTATCATGCATTAAATCATATGGACTGTACAAAGTTTTAGAAGAGATTGAATAGAGTAGCATAAGATATCATACCTTATTTATAAATGTCAACTTTTTAATTTAATGAATTGGTGATTTATAAAAAAACAACTAATTTGCATTTATATAGCGCCTTTAATGTAGTAATACATCCCAAGTCGTTTCACAGGACCGTTATCAGATAAAATTTGACACCGAGTCACATCAGGAGATATTAGAACAGGTGACCAAAAGCTTGGTCAAAAAGGTAGGTTGTAAAGAGTTAAAGGAGGAGAGAGAGGTGAAGAGGCAGAGAGGTTTAGGAAGAAAATTCCAGAGCTTAGGGCCTAGACTGTTGAAGGCACTGCCTCCAATGGTGGGGCGAAGGAAGTGGGGATGCACAAGATTGATACTAATTTGTGTGACCAAGAATTCCTGCACAAAAATATTTTGCAATGCTGAGAGAGATTGTTCAGAACCAGGCACAGAGATGATATTACAAAGGACAAAGTTAGGTTTGATGCAAAACGAAAGTAGACTTTAATTGCAAATGCAGCCAAGAAGACTAAAGTTCCCACTTACAAGCAATGGTCCAAGACTGCACTACAGTTCAGACTGAGCCTGCTATTATCATTTCTTTTTGAGTTAGAATCCCCTTATATACAAGTCACACCGTTTAGCTGTAATTTGTTAAATCATTTGATATGGTTGTTAGTGAGGTTGGGTCAAAACAATCAACAACACGACGATATCCTAGGTGCAACAATTGGCTAAGTGATGGTCGGGACCGAACAAACCCATTGCTTTGAATGGCCCTTTCATCTGCCCTGTAACTTTCATCAGCCTCATTGTTACCCAGGTACATCAATATGATGATCTGTGTTCTGTTTTTATCAGCAGGATTATGTTACAGTTCAGTATTTAGCTGCATATGAAATACAAACATGTCTTTAAACAGCCTTCTGACTTGCTGTCAAAAAACTGCTGCTGCATCATCACTGAATCTGCATCAGCAGATAACTACTTGGGAGTTGGTACTTAGTACAATTAATTATTTATTCAGTTCATTTTGTTTGGACATTTCTTGATCAAAGGTTAGTGCATGGCATGCAGAGATAAAAAAAAAATGCATATGAGGAGATGAACTTATTGCTTAATAGTTTATTTCTTGCATAAGGCAACATGGGATTCATTGCCAATTCCCATAACAATAGAAAGCATTCGATGGTTCTTCATTGGTCTTACTTTCCATAATGTACAGTATAAAAATCCTGCATTTTAAGTCCAAGTTCACCTTTCAGTCAATTCTGTTTGTGCATGATAGTTTACTTCTGATAATTCAATCTTTTTTTTTGTGCTCAAGAAATTAAAATGATCAAATCATTTGAATTAAAGATTGTTTACCATATGAACCAACAGGCAAAAACACACAAGATATCTCAATTTTCAATTCAAGTTATGCTTTTGTCTTGCAGCAGCCAATACATATAAATTTGACGTCATAGGAGCGATAAAGCAACGAGTCCTTACACTGACAAACGGTCATCACTGCATAATATTGATCAGTCTCTATTTATTTCACTACAACAACTTATATTTATATATCAGTTTAATGTTAAAAAAAAAAATCGCAAAGTGCTTCACAGAGGTATAATCAAAAAAATGGATGCCAAGCCAAAGAGATATCAGGAAGGGTGACCAAACCCTTGGTCAAAGAGGTGGGCTTTAAGAAATATCTTAAAAGAGGAGAAGGTGGTGGATAAATGGAAGGGTTGCGGCAGGGAATTCCAGAGCATGGGGCCTAGACCCAGAGGGCTGTGGATGCTCAGTCATTGAGTATATTCAAGACTAAGATCGATAGATTTTTGGACACTAAGGGAATCAAGGGATAGAGGGATTGGGCGGGAAAGTGGAGTTGAGGTAAAAGATCAGCCATGATCTTATTGAATGGCGGAGCAGGCTCAAGGGGCCGTATGGCCTACTCCTGCTCCTATTTCTTACGTTCTTATGTGGACTGCCAAATTGAGGAGGGATGCACAAGAGGCCAGAGGCAGAGAAATGGAGACTTATTGGGGTGGGGGGCAGAGAAAGAGGTGGTTGAAGGGCTGGAGGAGGTTACATGATAGCCTCACTCTCCCTATGAAAGGATTGGCTATGGGGATCGGGTGCCAATGTAGGTCAGCGAGGACAGGGATGATGGATAAGTGGAACTTGGTGTAGTAATAGCATACAAGCAGCAGAGTTTTGGATGAGCTGAAGTTTACAGAGAGCAGAGGGTGGGACACCGGCCAGGAGAGCATTGGAGTAGTCGAGTCTGGAGATGAAAAATACATGGATGAGGGTTTCAGCAAAGGATGGGCTGAGGTAGGGGGTGGATAGGAGCCATATTATGGAGATGGACAGGATATGGGGTTGGGAGCTCAGCTTGGGGTCAGATAGGACGCTGAGGTTGCAAACAATCTGGTTCAGCCTGTGACTAGAATTGATGATAAAGGTACAGAGTTTGTGGCAGGGGACGAAGGCAACGGCATCAGTCCTCCCACTGTTTAATAGGAGGAAGGATGAGTTTTTAAAAACTTTCCCACGGTTCTTGTAACATTAACTGATCAAGATTTGATTGTAGAGAGAAACACACCAACTTTCTTATATGTGAAACTTGCCAAAAAGCCTTTTCGTTGCATCTAACTTGCAAACAAATTCCTGTGCAATCACCTGTAAATGGAGTGCACCCAACTGCTCTTGATGAATGCAAAGCACCACACAGTGGTTTAGTCATTGCTGCTTCATGCTGTTTCCTAGATGTGTTTTCAGATGTCAGAGGACTGGTGAGCAGTTGCACAACATCTTCACTGTGATTCACTGAGTTCAAGAACCTGTTCAATACTGGTGAAATTATTTCCTCATACAGGAGTTTTCAGAAGTAAAATCTGCACCTGAAATTAGTCATAGTCAATTTACAAATAATCTGATAACCGTTATCTTCTATCACCATCTACTCATGTTCCATTCAGAAGAACTTCTTCGAGCTTCATATATGTAGGCTGTCTTTTCGTCTTGTACCAGCCATAAGATTAATTAGAGCAATATGATTAATTAATCTTTAATTAGGTTTGCAATAGCTTTTCTGGTCAAATCTGAGCCCATGGCATTGTAGCCAGCAAATCATTTATAACCATATTTCATGGCCATCAGTTCCTGCTCACAACCACTGTTGTGCTGTCAATTATTACAAAAGTTTAGACTCATATTTGACTTACTCTCTCATTTGCATTTTAAAATCACCCAAGAAGTGAAATCTTTGTGATACCACCTCCACTTTTTGAGGTCAGGTCAATCTTTCATAGAGATCAAGCAAACTCTAGGTCTCCTTCATTACACTTGTGGCCCTCCGGGAACAAAACCTGGTGCACCATCTATCTGACTGAAGATAGAATACTCAATAGTGCCAATTCTTGCAAGCTTCTTATCTTCTAGGGCTTTCAAAAATTGCAAGTCTATGGAAGGAATCCTTTCACGAGCAGAGATTTGACTGCAAGTAAATCGGTGGCTAGAGTTCTTTTCATGTGCAGCATGAAGGCTAACTGATATTCTCTCAGTCTTTTTCACACTGCTCATGCAAGCAGGCTCGTGACCATTGGCAAGGCATTTCAGCTTTGATACATGTGCAGCAATGTCACCCCTTAACATTGATTTTAATCAAAATTCATGGTATGACTGCTTCCAAGATTCCTGAAAGCAGAACTAGGGGCCATAAATATAAGATAGTCACTAATAAATCCAATAGTGAATTCAGGAGAAACTTCTTTACCCAGAGAGTGGTTAGAATGCGGGACTTGGAGTAGCTGAGACGAATAGCATAGATGCACTTAAGGGGAAGCTAAATAAGTACACGAGGGAGAAAGGAATAGAAGGGTATGCTGATAGGGTTAGATGAAGTAGGGTGGGAGGAGGCACGTGTGGAGCATAAACATTAATATAGACCAGTTGGGCCGAATGGCCTGTTTGTGTTAAACATTCTGTATAACGTGTGGTTCCCAACCGTCTGTGTAGGTAAACTGCTATTAAATCACATTAGCAGGAGACTTGGAATCAACAATGATAGCCCTACAAATATCGCTGAAAGTTCTTACAACTCCAGAAACCAAAGTGCCATCGCGAGCACAGCTAGAAACAGAGGTGGCAATTGTTGACCATTGTGCAAATCAGGTGGGCAGCAGACAGTCCACTACGCTCACCCGATGCCACCAGTGGGAAGCCTGAACTATTATCATGGTCGTGCCTAATTTTAATTGGATTGGTGAGCTGCCAACTTTCAATGTGTGCTGACGAACAGCTTGCTGATCGGGAAGGGCGGGCACGAAGAAATCTGGCAGCTCCTCCACAGAGCCAAGCTTTTAAGCAGTGGGGATGGCTGGGGGGAGGGGGGGGGGGCGGGGGAGGTAACTGAGCGACCAGTAACATTCATGGTCCTCCTGGCTCCACAAAAATTAGTGTCACAGGGTTTTTGGGAGTTTTGGACCGGCCTGCAACGGTCCGTTAAGGACTGCTGGTTTGTCCACTCGACACTAAACTCCACAAAAAAAAGAAGAAGAAAGGAAAAGAAAAGGACTTGCATTTATATAGCACCTTTCACAACCTAAGGATGTCCCAAAGCACTTTACAGCCAATTAAGTACTTTTTGAAGTATATTCACTGTTGTAATGTAGGAAACACACAGCCATTTGCACACAGCAGGCTCCCACAAGCAGCAATGAGATAAATGACCAGATCATCTGTTTTAGAGATGTTGGTTGAGAGATAAATATCAGCCAGCACACTGGGGAGAACTCTCCCGCTCTTCTTCAAATAGTGCCAAGAGATCTTTTATGTCCACCTGAGGGGACAGACAGGGCCTCAGTTTAACGTCACATCTGAAAGACAGAGTGCATATTCCACCTAATGGAACCTCAAAATTGCATCGGGGTCGTACAAACCACAATTTAGATATTTTAATGAGGTTCCCATTTGTTATGGGTGGGCCTCAGGCAGCCTGTGGGCGGAAGTTTTTTAAAAAACATTGCGTCTGCCAACTTCGAGTTTTCAGCGTAAATTGGGTGGAGGGCAGAAGAAAGTTGCCCCCATCTCCTTGCTTAGTGTTTCAGATACCTGTTCCACAGTTGAACATTCTAAACAAACAAAAAAGCGGCCAAGACCAACTGGTCCATTCAATCTATCCAGACATAGTGCAGCCTACATGCCACAATAACTTGCACTTATAAAGTGCCTTTAATGTAGGAAAATGTCCCAAGGCGCTTCACAGGAGCATTAACAAACAAAATTGGAACCACATAAGGATATATTAGGGCAGGTGACCAAAAGCTTAGGGCTTAGGCAGCTAGTTGTTGAGCAATGAAAATCGGGGATGCGCAAGAGGCCGGAATTGGAGGAGTGCAGAGATCTCGGAGGGTTCTGGGCTGGAGGAGGTTACAGACATAGGGAGGGGCAAGCCATGGAAAGATTTAAAAACAAGGATGAGAATTTTAAAATTGAGGCATCAACATTTCCACCTCCCAAACAGTCATGCTGTACAGATCTACGAAGCAATTGTCTGCTAATATTGCCATCAATAATTTTTAGGCCAATTTTTACATAATTAAATGCTGAAATAATGCAATACTGATGCAATAAAGGAGCAATAAGTCTCCTGCTAATGTGATTTAATAGCAGTTTACCTATACAGACGGTTGGGAACCACACATTATATAGAATGTTTAACACAAACAGGCCATTCAGCCCAACTGGTCTATATTAATGTTTATGCTCCACACGTGCCTCCTCCCACCCTACTTCATCTAACCCTATCAGCATACCCTTCTATTCCTTTCTCCCTCGTGTACTTATTTAGCTTCCCCTTAAGTGCATCTATGCTATTCGTCTCAGCTACTCCAAGTCCCGCATTCTAACCACTCTCTGGGTAAAGAAGTTTCTCCTGAATTCACTATTGGATTTATTAGTGACTATCTTATATTTATGGCCCCTAGTTCTGCTTTCAGGAATCGTGGAAGCAGTCATACCATGAATTTTGATTAAAATCAATGTTAAGGGGTGACATTGCTGCACATGTATCAAAGCTGAAATGCCTTGCCAATGGTCACGAGCCTGCTTGCATGAGCAGTGTGAAAAAGACTGAGAGAATATCAGTTAGCCTTCATGCTGCACATGAAAAGAACTCTAGCCACCGATTTACTTGCAGTCAAATCTCTGCTCGTGAAAGGATTCCTTCCATAGACTTGCAATTTTTGAAAGCCCTAGAAGATAAGAAGCTTGCAAGAATTGGCACTATTGAGTATTCTATCTTCAGTCAGATAGATGGTGCACCAGGTTTTGTTCCCGGAGGGCCACAAGTGTAATGAAGGAGACCTAGAGTTTGCTTGATCTCTATGAAAGATTGACCTGACCTCAAAAAGTGGAGGTGGTATCACAAAGATTTCACTTCTTGGGTGATTTTAAAATGCAAATGAGAGAGTAAGTCAAATATGAGTCTAAACTTTTGTAATAATTGGCAGCACAACAGTGGTTGTGAGCAGGAACTGATGGCCATGAAATATGGTTATAAATGATTTGCTGGCTACAATGCCATGGGCTCAGATTTGACCAGAAAAGCTATTGCAAACCTAATTAAAGATTAATTAATCATATTGCTCTAATTAATCTTATGGCTGGTACAAGACGAAAAGACAGCCTACATATATGAAGCTCGAAGAAGTTCTTCTGAATGGAACATGAGTAGATGGTGATAGAAGATAACTGTTATCAGATTATTTGTAAATTGACTATGACTAATTTCAGGTGCAGATTTTACTTCTGAAAACTCCTGTATGAGGAAATAATTTCACCAGTATTGAACAGGTTCTTGAACTCAGTGAATCACAGTGAAGATGTTGTGCAACTGCTCACCGGTCGTCTGACATCTGAAAACACATCTAGGAAACAGCATGAAGCAGCAATGACTAAACCACTGTGTGGTGCTTTGCATTCATCAAGAGCAGTTGGGTGCACTCCATTTACAGGTGATTGCACAGGAATTTACCCTCTGGGTAAAAAAGTTTTTCCTCATGTCCCCTCTATTCCTTCCACCAATCAGCTTAAATCCAGCTCCCAGAAGTAAGAGTTTATTCTAACCCATTGTATCTTTTTTATACATATTGACCCCAAAAATCCACAATGTTTTCAGCAGATTTGGGGTGAGCAGGGACCAGTCAGGGCAAATATTGGGTGGGATCCAGTTACGTCACGTCTCTGCCTTGTTCTTTGAAGCATTAAAGCTCTCTGTGGCGGCAGCCAGACGTCAAGAATGGAGGAGAGACTGGCGAGATAGGTACATAGGAACAGGAGTAGGCCATTCAGCCCTTCGAGCCCATTCCACCATTCAATGAGATCATGGCTGATCTGTATCCTAACTCCATCCACCCGACTTGGCTCCATATCCCTCAATACCCTTGGCCAGCAAAAATCTATCAATCTCAGATTTAAAATTATCAATTGAGCTAGCATAGAACCATAGAAAAGATACAGCTCAGAAGGGGGCCATTCGGCCCATCGTGTCCATGCCGGCTCGAAGATCAACCAGGTGCCCGCTCTAATCCCACCTTCCAGCACCCGGTCCGTAGCCCTGCAGCTTACAGCACTTTAGGTGCAGGTCCAGGTACTTTTTAAAAAGAGATGAGGGTCCCTGCCTCTTCCACCAATTTGGGCAGCGAATTCCATACACCCACCACCCTCTGGGTAAAAAAGTTTTTCCTCATGTCCCCTCTATTCCTTCCACCAATCAGCTTAAATCTATGTCCTCTAGTTCTTGAACTCTCCGCTAGGGGAAACAGGTACTTCCTGTCTACTCTATCTGGGCCCCTCATAATTTTGTACACCTCAATCAAGTCACCCCTCAGCCTCCTTTGCTCCAAGGAAAACAACCCCAGCCTATCCAATCTCTCCTCATAGCTGCAATTTTCAAGCCCTGGCAACATTCTTGTAAATCTTCTCTGCACTCTCTCCAGAGCAATTACGTCCTTCCTGTAATGTGGTGACCAGAACTGCGCACAATACTCCAGCTGTGGCCTTACCAGCGTTTTATACAGTTCCATCATTACATCCCTGCTTTTGTATTCTATACCTCGGCTAATAACGGAGAGTATTCCGTATGCCTTCTTCACAACCTTATCTACCTGTATTGCCACCTTCAGGGACCTGTGCACATGCATTCCAAGGTCTCTCACTTCCTCTACCCCTCTCAATATGTTTCCGTTTACTGCGTATTCCCTGCTTTATGTACTGCTTTTTGTAGTGAAGTGTTTCCTAACTTCTCTCCTGAATGGCCTGGCTCTGATTTTAGGGTTATATCCCCTTGTCCTAGACACTCCCATCAGCAGAAAAAAATTTCTCCATCTACCCGATCAATTCCTTTCAAAATTCTAAAAACCTCAATCAAATCACCCCTTAAACTTTTATATTCCAGAGAATACAAGCCACTTTATGTAATCGTTCCTCATAACCTGACCCTTGGAGCTCTGGTAACATTCTGGTGAATCTACAATGCACTCCTTCCAAGATGAATATATCCTAAGGTGCAGTGCCCAGAACTGTACGCAATACTCCAGATGTGGTCTAACCGGGGCTTTGTATCGCTGTAGCAAAACTTTCTCCCCTTTATATTCTAGCCCTCTAGTTATAAAGGCTAACATTCCATTAGCCTTTTTGATTATTATTTTTTATATGACTACTACATTTTAATGATCTGTGTACAAGCACCCCTAAATCTCTTTAGACTTCCACTGTTCCTAGCTTTTCACCATTTCAAAAATACTCGGATCTATCCTTTTTTGGTCCAAAATGGGTGACCTCATACTTACCTGCATTGAAATCCAGCTGCCACAGATTTGCTCTCTCACTTAATCTATCAATTGTAATTTTACGCTTCCGTCTGCACTACTTACTATGCCATCAATCTTTGTGTCATTGGAAAACTTGGATATTTGGCTTTCTGCTGTGTTATCTCAGTCATTAATCAATATAGGGAATAGTTGAGGCCCCAGCACAGATCCTGGTGGGACACCACTAGTCACTTCCTTCCAATTCAAGTACATACCTATTATTCCTACTCTCTCTTCTACCACCTAATCAATCTCCTAACCAGGTCAATAATTTGTCTTCAATCCCATGAGCTTTAATTTTAGCTGACAGTCTTTTATGTGGAACCTGATCGAATGCCTTCTGGAAGTCCATATAAACTACATCCATAGACATTCCCCTGTCTACTACTTTAGTTATTTCCTCAAAAAATTCAATTAGGCTCATTAGACATGTCCTACCCTTTACAAATCCATGTTGGCTCTCTCTAATCAGCTCAAATTTCTCTAAGTGCTCAGTCACACTGTCCTTAATTATAGATTCCAATAACTTGCCCACAACAGATGTTAGTCTAACAGGTGTATAATTTCCTAATTTCTCTCTCTCACCTTTCTTAAATAATGGAGTTACATTTGCAATTTTCCAATCTGAAGGGTCAATTCCTGAATTGAGAGCGCTTTGGAAGGTTATGGCTAAAGCATCTGCAATTTCCTCATGAAATGACATCACCCACCAGATTTCCTGCTATTCCTGCCTCTGACGCTTCCAATATATTGTCATGCCTGCAAGAGACAGACATCAATGATGGAAGTGGGTCCCACAAAAGTGTTTCAGGTCGATTTCATGGCCTGGACATTAAAGCAAAGCAGAATTTGGTGATGTTAAAGCGACCTTTCTTAGAGATGGACCAATTTCTCTTCATTAGTAAAATCTTCAGCTGGACCTGTCAGCTCTGCTGCATATTTCAGTCACTAACTCGCCTAGCAGCCATCTCAGTTGTCCTGATACAGGCACAGTGCTCTCCAGCTAATGCTAATTAACTGATCCCAGGAATTCAGATGGGATCAGGCATGTTACTCTCTGACAGTTTGTCACTATTAGGTGGTGGAGCAGGATTACAGGTTTTCATGCCCATTTACTTTAATGCATGACAACCCATACGCTCGACCTTTAGTTAATGATTTCTCGACTACTAAGTCACTGATTGCACTTGTTGAAGACTGCTTAGGGAAAGCATGAGAAATTCATAATATTAATGGAGCCTGTAGTCTATTAAGTGTTTCACAATTCCCCTTCTCCAGAATGCTCTGGATTGGAAAATTTTCACTTTAAACACATAGGATTTATGGTAGTGTACGAACATACAAAAATGACGGGCGGGAAAAGACCAGCTAGTCCATCAAGCCTGCCCCACACTCGTGATGCCTCCGGCATCATGACTAGACCCTTCCTAACTCCCCACAGCCATGTAATCTCCTGGGAGAGGCAAAAAACAGAAAAAAAACCCAGGGCCAATAAAGGGGAAAAAAATTCTGCAAAATTCCTTTCCGACCCCTTCAGGTGATCAAAACCGGCCCAGGAGATCATATTGACCATGCATACATGTAGTGGTTATGTTACTGGACTAGTAATCCAGTAGCCTGGACTAATAGTCAAGAAAACAAATCCCACCATAGCAGTTTGAGAATTTGAATTCAGTTTAAAAAAATCTGGGGAATAAAGCTGGTACAGGTATCTATAAAAGTGACCATGTTGTAAAAACCTAACTGGTTTGCTAATTTCCATTAGGGATGTAAACCTACTGTCCTTACCCAGTCTGGCCGATGTGTGAATCCAGTCTCACACCAATGTTGGTAACACTTAACTGTCCTCTGAAGTGGCCTAGCAAGCCACTCAGTTGGATCAACCCGCTACAAAGGACTGCAGCAGCCCACCACCACCTTCTCAGGGCAATTAGGGATGAACGATAAATGGCGGCCTTGCAAGTGACATGCATATCCCGAGAATGAATTAAAGGAAGAATTGGTGAGTTACTGTACAGCAGGACTTCACTTCACCAGATGGTATTTAATTAATTTAGGAATACATAATCTGTGAAGTTTAATCTATTCGGAAAGACCAAGGTTCTTGCATTGCTTCCTGAAAAACTCAGAACTTTTGAAAATATGCTGTTTGATACAATTGCTTAACACATATTTATGAAATTCCTTTATTCTCTATTTTAACACAGGCATTTTGGGTTACCACCTCTGCAATAAAAATGAAGCCATTTTTTTTTCAATTGATTGTCAGCTCTCTGAGTTGGAGAGCTACATTTCTAATTTCCTTTGTTCCTTTCTAGCCTCAGAGGATTTTGTGAACTATACATCAGGTTATTTTGTACCAAGTCTGCAGTCTTTCTGAAACCAACAGCAAAAGTGATAACAGGGCATAGTGTGGAGGATTAGCAGTGAGACTCTCATACAAGGTAAGGGTTGAGAAATTATACTTTAGGTTCACTTTTACATTAATGCAGGAGTTGTGACTGTTTGCTGCTTTTCTACGTTCAAGGTGGAATTGCTAAAGTGCATAATTATAAATATTGTTTATTTTACTGTTGTTTTCTTACACACTTAATGTTAATAAATTCATTCTGTTGCTTAAACTATAACAGAATGTTCATTTCTCTGCCTTCTGAATGCAAGGATATATCCAATAAGCCATAATGCAGCGACAAACGTTTTCTGTTTGAAACACATATCACTCAAGGGTAAATAACGTGTATAGGATCTTGAGTTGTAAAGCGCATGCAATAGAATATAAATCACAGGATATGATACTAAGTGTGTACAAAACATCGGTTCATCCTTCAGCTGTGCACAGTTCTGCTCACCGCATTGCAGAAAGTACATTGTGGCACTGGAAAATGTGCAGCAAAGGGTTACCCATCCACTAGCTGGCATCAGACACCTGAGTGCTTTTGCTTGCACTAGAGAAGGCTAAGAAAGGTGCGCCATTAGTTGTTTTTTTTACTTCTTTCCTAACCTTTTCATATTCCCTTTTGTCATCCTCTCCTTTGTTGTCTATATACTTAGTGTATGCCTTTTTCTTTAGTTTCAATTTTGCCCTTATTTCTTTATTCATCCATGGTGTGTCATTACTGGCTAGTTTGTTCTTTTTTTAGTGAGATATATTTCTTCTGGACTCTATTGGTCACAGTTTTAAATGTTTCCCACTGCTGTTCTATTTCTTTGTTTATCAGTCAATTTTTACAGTTTATTTTCACTAGTTCCATTCTCATCCCCTTAAAATCATTTTTTCCCCAATCTATTACTTTGGTCTTTGCCTTACATCTTTCTCAATCTTTATCTTAAACCTTATTATGCCTAGATGTTCCCCAATGCTTACTTCTCATATCTGTTCTGGTTCATTGTTCATTCCTAGATCCAGCAATGCTTCCTCTCTTGTTGGGCTTTTGACATACTAGTTAAGAAAGGAGTCCTGCACACATTGTAAAAACTCTATTCCCTGTACCCCTTTACCTACCTCTTTTTGCCAGTTTATTTGGGGGTATTTAAAATCTCCCATGATTATTATTCTATATCCTTTACTCATTTCACATTTTTGCTTACATATTTCTTCCTCCACCTCCTTTCCACTATTAGGTGGCCTGTAGTATATCCCTATTAGCGTGATCGATCCCTTCTTATCTTTTATTTCAATCCATATGGGCTCTGTTTCTATCCTTCTGTTAGTTATGTCCCTTTTTTCTATTGTCATTGTGTTATCCCTAATTAGTACAGATACATCACTTCCCTTCTTCCTTCCCTATGCTTTCTGAATATGTTATAACCTGCAATATTTAGTTGCCAGTCCTGTTCTTTATGAAGCCTTGTTTCCGTTATTCCTACTACATCTGGTTCCTCGCTATGGATTATTGCCTCCAGTTCCTCATTTTATTTTGGACTCTGTGTACATTGTTGTACAGGCAGTTTAATTTGTCTTTAACAGTTATTCCTTTTACTTTATTTTTAACAGTCCTTTTATACTTCTGTTTTATAACTGTATTTGTGCCTTGACCGTTTACATAGAACGTACAGCACAGAAACATGCCATTTGGCCCATCAGGTCTATGCCGGTATTTATGCTCTACATGAGCCTCCTCCTTCCCTACTTCATCCAACCCGATCAGCATAACCTTCTTTTCCTTTCTCCCTCATGTACTTGTCTAGCTTCCCCTTAAATACATCTATCTTATTTGCCTCAACTTATCCTTGTGGTAGCGAGTTCCACATTCTAACCGCTCTTTGGGAAAAGAAGTTTCTCATGAATTTCCTGGTGGATTTATTAGTGACTATCATATATTCATGGCCCCTAGTTTTGGTCTCCCTCTGATAGCGTTTCCAAAAAGAATCTGAATTGAGTGAGCAATGACAAGGAAATCAGAGGAATGATGCCTTTCTGAGGGGGTGAAAGGTGTTAGCCTCTGGAGCATATAGCCAGAGAATTATTACAAAGGATATTTTGGGGGTGGGGGTACGATTATTTTGGCAGCATCTTATGAAACACTAGACATTGGAAGAGTAAATGTGCCCTCCTATCAGAATCCCACTAACAGCAACTTACATTTATACAGCGCCTTTAATGTAGAAGTGTCCCAAGGAGCTTACACTGGTGTAATCAAAAGAAGAGAGCCCGAACCGAAAAGATGGGCTTTAAGGAGCGTCTTAAAAGGAGGAGAGGGAGGTGGATCTTTATTCCTTACCCTGGTCTGACCTTTACACTCATCTCCTGTTTCTTTTATCTTTAGGCTTTTGTTATGGCTACCTGATCCTTCCCCCCAGCTTGCAAGTTTCAAGCCTTCTCCACTACCCTATTTATCCTTTCCACTAGGATTCTGGTCCCACTCCGGTTCAGGTGGTGCCCATCCCAGTGGTACAGCTCCTTCCTGTCCCAGTACTGGTGCCAGTGTCCCGTGAAATAGAACCCCTCCTTCCCACACCACTCTTTCAGCCACGCATTAACCTTTCCCATCTGCCTATCCCTATGCCAATTAGCACATGGCTCAGGTAGCAATCCTGAGATTACCACCCTTGAGGTCCTGCTTTTTAATTTAGTTCCTAGCTTCTGATATTCCCTTAACAGGACCTCCTCCTTGTTCTTCCTTATGTCATTGGTGCCGACATGGACCACAACAATTGGATCCTCCCCCTCTCTTTCCAAGTTCCTCTCTAGTTTCCAGGTAGGCAACTCACCCTCCTGGACTCTCGGTCGCAACTGCAGAGGACGCTATCTATTCCCCTGATTATAGAATCCTCCATGACTACAACCTTTCTATTCTGATCCTCATGCTCCATGGTGCCATGGTTAGCATTCTGGGCATCCTACCTACAGCCTTCATCCTTATCCTCACAGGTATCAAGTACCTCATACCAGTTGGACAGGACCAGTGTCTGCAGGACCTGCTTCTCTACCTCTTCTAGGTTCCCACTACCCTGCTGACTAACATTTCCGACATGCAAGGGAGGGGGATAACATGTCACCTGCACCCCCCTGCTCCGATGTCTCACTCCCCCATGTCTTCCCACCCCCCCCCCCCCCGATATCTGTTCCAGCCTGATGAGGTCTGCCTCTCTCTCTCTTTTCTCCTCCTGCCCCGCGCCCCCCCCCATTGATGTTGCAGCTCCCAGGTTGGCTCCCGGGCATGAAACCCGGAAACAAGATTAATGAGCATCAATTACCTCGCGATCGCGTGGGGAAAGGTAAGTTTTTTAAATTCAGGTTTGCCGCGTGCCAATTGACCCCCACACCATCGCTGCCATCCCACCACCCTTTTAAAATTGAGCCCAAAGAGTCTCCATTGTCTCAAAAGTTTCCTTTCTCACAGATGACTGATTCACACGAAAAGGGCTTTTAACTTTGTGGAAGACGATCTGCAGTACTTCCTGGACAAGATTGAAGGAAGGCAGGACTGGCTCCTCAGCTCTCCCACATCCCAGTACTCACGTGCGGTCAGGAGGTGGGTATGGATGGTGTTGGCAGAGGCAATGAGTGCCACATCTATGGCTACACAGTATTATGGGCAGAGAAGTACGTTCGAATGGAGGGATTGATAGACGGTTGTAAAGATCGAGGAGGTTATTGTACCTCTGCATGTAACTCACTTACACCCAAAATTCCACAATCTTTTAGGGCGCATATTTGCGTTGCACTCCGATTGCGTGTATTTTGGGGTGAAAATATGCAGAAAATTCCAGGCCTACAAGTTGAGTGTTGATGCAAAGCAGTTTCACACTGATGTGACAGCTGTAGTGTAATTGCACCTGAACAGAGCCCAGGGACAAGGGCATTTTGAATCACATTAAATCATTAATTTAAATAAAACACAGATTATCCAATCAGCTCAAAAGTGTTTCTTTCCAATGGAGGCCTGTGGGGATATCAGCATTTAATAGAATAGGATATAAATGCTAAAAATTACAAATATGACTAGCATACTATCTTGCAGCTTAAAGAAAAATATTTCTTAAAAAGGATAAAAGGAAGTCCTAAATTTATCCTTAGACGACAATTTGCAGCTCCCAAATAATTAAAAGGAAATTATCAACTTTTGTTCTAACCTAGATAATGAATGATTTGGATAGTGATCTTGTATTCTCACTGTGTACTGAGAAGAATTTTGTAACCCTATTGTATAATGTAAGCCATTAACACATCTGGACATCAGAAAGCTGGAAAATAATTACCTTGAAATGGTACTTTATTTAATTATAGAGCTGAGCAATCGTACTTAACATTCAACACACAGGCTCACACTGAGCTGAGGGGAGGCTGCAAGCAACTGTGGAACTGTAGCCCAGCGTGATTCATTGGGGGAGATCTTGATTTTGTGTGGTAGCGTATAATGGGTGATAGCAAGTCGGCAGCCCGATTTACGTTTCTCCCGATTTTTATGGAAATGAATGGAGGAGGGGAGGGGGAGGTCCAGGGAGAGAAGGAGAGCGGGAGGTCCAGGGAGAGAAGGAGAGCGGGAGGTCAAGGGAGAGGAGAGCGGGAGGTCAAGGGAGAGAAGGAGAGCGGGAGGTCAAGGGAGAGAAGGAGAGGGGGAGGTCAAGGGAGAGAAGGAGAGGGGGAGGTCAAGGGAGAGAAGGAGAGGGGGAGGTCAAGGGAGAGAAGGAGAGCGGGAGGTCAAGGGAGAGAAGGAGAGCGGGAGGTCAAGGGAGAGAAGGAGAGCGGGAGGTCAAGGGAGAGAAGGAGAGGGGGAGGTCAAGGGAGAGAAGGAGAGGGGGAGGTCAAGGGAGAGAAGGAGAGGGGGAGGTCAAGGGAGAGAAGGAGAGCGGGAGGTCCAGGGAGAGAAGGAGAGCGGGAGGTCAAGGGAGAGAAGGAGAGGGGGAGGTCCAGGGAGAGAAGGAGAGCGGGAGGTCCAGGGAGAGAAGGAGAGCGGGAGGTCCAGGGAGAGAAGGAGAGCGGGAGGTCCAGGGAGAGAAGGAGAGGGAGAGGTCAAGGGAGAGAAGGAGAGGGAGAGGTCAAGGGAGAGAAGGAGAGGGGGAGGTCAAGGGAGAGAAGGAGAGCGGGAGGTCAAGGGAGAGAAGGAGAGCGGGAGGTCCAGGGAGAGAAGGAGAGCGGGAGGTCCAGGGAGAGAAGGAGAGCGGGAGGTCCAGGGAGAGAAGGAGAGCGGGAGGTCCAGGGAGAGAAGGAGAGCGGGAGGTCCAGGGAGAGAAGGAGAGCGGGAGGTCCAGGGAGAGAAGGAGAGGGAGAGGTCAAGGGAGAGAAGGAGAGGGGGAGGTCAAGGGAGAGAAGGAGAGCGGGAGGTCCAGGGAGAGAAGGAGAGCGGGAGGTCAAGGGAGAGAAGGAGAGGGAGAGGTCAAGGGAGAGAAGGAGAGGGGGAGGTCAAGGGAGAGAAGGAGAGCGGGAGGTCAAGGGAGAGAAGGAGAGCGGGAGGTCCAGGGAGAGAAGGAGAGCGGGAGGTCCAGGGAGAGAAGGAGAGCGGGAGGTCCAGGGAGAGAAGGAGAGCGGGAGGTCCAGGGAGAGAAGGAGAGCGGGAGGTCAAGGGAGAGAAGGAGAGCGGGAGGTCAAGGGAGAGAAGGAGAGGAGGAGGGGGGGGGGGGGCAAAAGGAACAACATTTTTAAAATTCTCAAACCCAAAATAAATAACGTGATGGCCCTGAAATTATGCTATGGGATCTATTTAAAAATCAGTGGTTAATGTCTCCACCTAACTAGCAGAGACAGGAACTTTAATGGAGGTTGTGGGGGGGGGGGGGGGTGCAGGAGTTACATATAGAAGAGTGTATTGGGAGCTTAGAAGGAACAAAATAGGAAAGTTCAGATGGTAAAATGGCCTCAGTAGTATCAGTAAAATATAGAAAGACAGGCAACATTGTGATGCAGAGAAATTATAGGCAGCTGTGTACAAGAAATTTCCTGAATCCTATTCTGAAATGTGAGAGAGATGTTAGAAGAGCCTCCCAAGATATGGAAGCAGTTTTTCAAATGTTGGACAGACTTCAGACTCAGAGAGAGTTATAAGCTGCTCACAGGAGGAAAAAAATGTTTTGTGCGATAGAGAGAAACAAACTTTTGAAGGTAGCTTTAGCAATGAGGAAGATGTGGAAGTTCCATTTGCGATCAGAGGAGAACAGTGAAGCCAAAAATGTCAATAAATGAAGGAGGATTAAGAGTGCAGCCATCAAAGGTGAGAGATGATAGCTGCTGTTTGACTCATGAGACACGTGAAGAAACAGTGCTTTTGAAGAATTGAAAAATAAACAAGTCCTCCATTTCCCATCAGAGACCGGAGAGGGGATTAATATTGTGATTCAGCCATTGCAGTGCAATAGAAATGGAGGGCACACAATTTAAATGAAGTTGATAAATGTAGGGTGGAATCATTAGTGGATAGGATTGGATTATGAGCGAGAGTGGAGAAGGTCACTGATATGAAGGCAGCACACAGCGGGAGAGAGAACAGAGCTCACCATCCTCCCAATGCAGAATATACCAATTAGCAGGTAAACTGATGTTTTAAGGTTTAATGCAGTATTTGTCCAAATAGATATTGCTATAATAGTATCCACTTAATTAATATAAAAATATGTATTAATTAATAATTTAAAAAATAAACAAAGCACTAATTTAACATTTAGGCAACATGTTAACATTGGAAGTGAGTATTTGGAACTGGTTGTTCTAGGAACTTAACATGTTTGAAAAGTCCATATATAGTGATAGTATCTTTTTAAGAGGTCAATCTTCAGAGAGCTACAGTTGTTAAGAATCACACCTTTAAAATAAGACGGCGGTCAAAATAATGGAACCAACACCGTAATATTATGTTTCTCATTCAATACAGAATCTTAGAATTTTACAACAAAGGAAGCAAGCATTCGGCCCATCTTAGAAAGAGCTAGCCACTTAATCCCAGTCTTGAGCCCTTTCCCATACCCCTTTAAAAGGAAGGACAGTCTCTCTGATATTCACCTTTCCTTCACTATGAAGATAAGGGGCTTCATTTTAGCACCCGCTATCGGGTGCGTTCCTGGCAGGGGGGCTCCGAAAATCGGGGAATCCCGGAGCGGGTCCGGAGCCCGGCTCCAACCTGCCCACTTCCGGGTTCCCCACAGACGTGCCGACGTGCGCGCGCAGCCCCCGCATGTGGGAATCCCGCAGGCAATTAAAGCCAGCGGGGTGCCACTTAAAAGTATTTACGTAGGTATTTCAGGTCATTAACTGACCTGATTAAGTGAATATGTGAGGAGGGGTGGGATTTTATAGACAACTGGGACTGTTTCCCATTCTGGGGGAAACACTCCCAGTTGAAATGGGCATGTTGCAGCTGTCAGCCTGTGGCAGCTGCAAAGCTCCATTTGACAGGTGGGGGGGGTGGGGAGACCCTCACTCATTGCAGGAGGCTACTCTGTCACTTGGGACAAAGTTTGGCCTCCACCACCCTCCTCCTGACAGTCAAAGTCACCAACCTGCACACTTACCCTGGGGTCCACAGACATGTACCTTCATTGCGGACCCCCTCAGATGTACATCTTCCGGATGGGGGCCGCCGTAGCTGCAGTCATGACCTCCTCGGAGGGCGAACAGCATCACCAGCCTCGCCGTCCACCTCTGACACGTGGAGCTCCACAACACAGTGCTGTGACACATCCACCTGCACAGCAGGAGGGAGGGCAACCACAGAGAGAGATGCGTCGCAGAGGGCACTACCCTCGCCACAGGGTCCACAGACCAAGGCTCAGCTTCCTGGACCTCTCTGAGCAGCAGTGCACACGGAGGCTCAGTCACTCGACATGTAGTCGTGGACATCTGCAGCCTCCTTCATGCCGAGCTGCTCCCGGCTGGCCCGAGCACCATCTTCTTACCTGTCGCTGTCAAAGTCACCACTGCCCTCAACAACTTCTCCTCCGCATCCTTCCAGGGTGCCACTGGGGACATCGCCGACGTCTCTCTGTCGTCTGCACAAAAGAGCCCTGCAAATACACCTACACCCACTCTTCAGTGACATAATGGGTGGCATCAGTTGTGGGTCTTCATTGTGATCCTCAGGAAAGGGCATTATTGCACAAACCAGACAAGATTCGCAAAGACATGGCAGTAGTGGTGCCAATATAATATGTAATGTGAGTTGGTCAGAAATTCAATACAAGTAAAAACCATGACAAACCCTCAAACGTGACACGTTTGCCTTACGCTTCCTACTGCACATATACGATGCATGCCCTGTGGCTGCAACACAGGTAGTGGCAGGTTGAGTGAGGCTGACTGTGAAAGAGATGCATGAGAGGGTGAGTATGAGATAGAGCCATGAGATTGTATGAGGATTGGGTTGAGTGGTAGTGGCGGGATGAGTACTGGCAAGGTGAGTAAGTGCAGGTAAGATGAGGATGAGGTTTGAGTGGGTATGAGGGGTGATGTGACAGAGTAGTTTTGGCAGTGCAGAAGGAGATGTGGGGTGGGGGTGGTGATGTGGCAGACGGAGTGCAGGGGAATGAGTAAGTGTACTCACTTTGGCTGACCTACTTAGGTCATTGCAGCGCCTCCTACACTGTATGCAGGTGGGCGATAAGTTGGTGGTGCAGGTGACCTCCTCTGTCACCTTGAGCCAAGCCTTCCTGGTGGCAGAGGCAGGCCGCTTCCTCCCGCCTGCCGGGGGGAAGATCTCGGTCCTCCCCCTCCTCCTCACCCCATCTAATGATACCTGGAGTGAGGCATCATTAAACTGGGAGCAGCCTTCCCCCTGGGCTGCTCCATGCTGTAATTTTTGCTATTTGTTGCAGCATCTGTCAGTGGAGGACTGCCCCTTTAAATAGAGCTCCTCCAGCTGACAGACCTTACTGCGCATGCGCAGTCTGCCCGACGCACAGATCAGCAGTGGGGAACCCGGAAGACCAGGTAAGTGGATCCAATTACACTGCGATCGCGCAGGGGGCAGACTGATTTCACCGGGCACGTTACCCACGCGCCCAATAGCCCCCCCGCCGCGAACCCGCAGCCCTGGTAACATCGAGCCCAAGGTCTTGCTTCACAAGTTCTCTTCAGCTGAGAGTACATATCTCTTCTATCTGCCTATCTGCCCCATTATCTCACTGCTATTTTATAACCAGACTATATTAGAAGTTTTGTAATTCAGGGAACTGAGTGGTGCAGTGAGATTGATGACCTTGGGGGACCTGAGTTCAAATTCAACACAGATAAAGAGGATATTTGCTGGCTGTAAAATTCCTGTGTGAAATCAGTTTTAAAAAAATTATTACTGAGAACAGGTGGCACAAAACTTCCCCTAATTTGATATTAACTAGGATCTCACCCAGACAGGCCACAGGGTGGCTGATGTTGAAAATATAAAATGGAAAATGTTACTATGCTCTGCTAAGGTTGGGTCAGAAATTCATTGTTGGGCAGAGGAGATGGAGCTTTAATCCACAGCTAGCCATTATTATACCTGACCTGGAAGTATTTGACATCAAAACACATTCCATTCTCCAGCATTAACTATCCTCACCTTGATGAAAACAATAGTGACACAAAAAAAATGTGCGCAATTCATTGAACCACACTGTAATGTGTTGTTGTTCAGTGCTAGTATTATTTTCAGTGTAATTTGAACAATTCTTGTCATTCTCGTAAATTGGTTTGTTCGGGATAATTTGTACCTCGTGTAGTGGCTTTCATCAAGTACCTTTAGCAGTTTGCCCACGTTCATCTCAATGCAATAGTGTTTCAACAAAGTTAAACCAGCAGAGGAATGTACTTGTAAACAGGCTCTTTCTCCTTTTAAAACAGCAAGATTCTTTTGGCAGAAATAAAGTAAAAGAGCAATGCTGAGGGAGATGGAAAAATAGAGGTTGAATAGATGGCTGCGCATTCCTGTGAATTATTTGACAAAGTGATGAAAAAGAGCTGATCAGTTAGTTCTTCAGGTAATTATCTACTGAAAATAATGTCACTCCACAAATAGTAAATTAAAAAGGCATTTTCTAATAAGCAATTATGTATCTTCCCAGCTGACTGGCAAACAAGCACAAGAGATCTCAATACCATTTAAGAGACAGCTAGTCCAATTAAATGGATGGGATAAGGAGCAGTAGATGGATTTCAATGTAGAAAAATAAACAGTTTTGCACATTGGAACGGGAAATGTGCAACGTGAACACAAAGAAAGAATGTTAATTGGCAAAGATGAATTATATAATGTGGTTCATCTCAAAGGGATTAGAAACAAATGATCCTTATCCTACTTGGATTGATAGATTTAACAGATTTATGTTAGGCAAGGGTATTCAGGGCTACGAAATCGGGGCAGGTGGACGGAGTTAGGATATGGAACAACCATGATCTAATTGAATGGTGGAACAGGCTCGAGAGGCTGATTGGCCTACTCCTGTTGCTATATTCCTATGGTATCACTGTGGATAGCAAAGTCAATTTTGACTTTTGGGCAACCAATGAAGTGCGCCAGCCAATAGTCCATATCTGTGAAGAGGCTGCCGTGATTTTGAGACACCGGCCTCATTTAGGACCTCAAGTTGCATATTGAAATTGATCTACTGCCCAGAACAGGCTTTGGACGCCCAGTAGTAAGACCCTTTTAAAATGGCGCCAACCCCACTTTGAAGCCATTACTGCCCTATTAACATCAAGTGACACAAGTTAAAATTAGCCTCAGTGTGTGAATTTTGGACATCCTACACTCTAAGAAAATACCGATGAATTGGAGAGGGTTTAGGGAAGACTGAATGATAATTCTGGGATTTACAGCCCTATGTTGCAAGCAGAACTGCACTGTAACTGGGTAAAAATGGTTAAGACACATAGTTCAAGTTTTTAAAATGACAAGAGGAATAGATAAGGTAGATGCAAGTAAAAAGGGTAGAATTTCTAGGGGGACTCAGATTCACACAGTACAGAAGGCAGCCATTCGGCCCATCATGCCTGTGCCGACTCTTTGAACGAGCTATCCAATTAGTCCCACTCTCCTGCCCTTTCCTCATAGCCATGCAAATTGTTCAGGAATCCCACCGTAACTTTGGCGGAAACCCTGCAGAAACAACGTACACTGCTGTTTCTGCATGATTTCCAGAGATCTTCCACCAAAGTTACAGTGTGAGATCAGGGGAATCCCCATGGAAATCCCGAGCGAGGATATTCAACTTGGGCTGCGACTGCAGAATAGTATAGAATTTAAAACAAACCTGAAGCAAGATTTGAAATTAGACGGATTTGTTCCACTTCCCGCCTCAGTTGTACTCGTGAAACCGCCACTGTGGGGTAATTTTTTTTCATTTTTAGCACTTCAGACTCAGAGCTGCATGTGCTGGGAGTGCACATGGGGAACTCGGAGACGTGCCCCCAACATTGGTTTCCCATCCATTAATCTTAATGGACGGACATTAGTGGGGGTGCCTGCCCAATATCTGCTCTTGGTGTACAAAACTCTACAAGAGGAGTGCTTGAAAACAAAACAAATTAAAACAAACAATATAAATTAATACCTTGAAAAAAAACAAATGCACATCTGGTTAGCAACAGTGTTGAAGGCTGTGATGATAAGTATAGAAAGAGATAATCGAGTGCTGCACGGAACATAACGGTCCCTGAGCTGATGGCACCATAGAACTGTCATGCCAAGACAAGAAACTGACCGAGGATGGGTAATGTAGGAAGAAAGGTTAAATAGCAGTTATTTTTCGAATGTGAGGAGGGATCAGGAAGAAAATGTTCCTGTTTTCTTCGGAGATTAAATAGGTTGAGCTGAGCCAATGCTGGAATATGTACAATCTATTCTATGGAAGGAATAGGCTTTTGGTTCAAATTCCATACCTTTTCATGCTTTCATCCTTCCCAATAGCCCCATCGCTTGTGATATTAGAAAGAAAAACATGACAAATGGACAGACTCATGGAAAGAGCTTCCAAAACAAATATTGGTCAGTGGCTGGGGAAGCTTGGTGTGGTTATAATGCACCAGTGCTGGTGATAACTTTGAAGAGAGCCATGAACAGTGATTAGTTTTTTATTTCTGTGATCCATCCTATCAAATTTAAACTTAATCAGGACTGGCACACTACAACCACACAATCACTTTAATGAAGTTAAATATTAGAATGTGGAATTGCTGTCCTTGGCCCAGAAAGCCTATAACAACAGAAACAGATTCAAATTGAAATGAGTTGGCAACTGGTACCAGCAGTAATTAAAATATCAGCATCCTCCTTCCAGCTGAAATGAATGAAATCAGCACAGATATCTGATTATAAGCACAATAGAGAATGATTGCTATACGCTATAAAGAAAGTTACTTTAGTACAAAATTGTTCAGTTCTTTACATAGGTTACATCATGATATTTTATCCCTTCCAATGTTTGCTCAAGGTACAGTTATTTTTCTAGCTGTGCAGAACAGCACAGCCAGGTTATGAGGTTGTGTGGTCCATTGTTCTGGCTGTAACAAGCAGCATAACTGAGTGGAATCAATGCTGTTTCTCTTGGCCATTCTTATTGAAATTCCAATAAGAACAGATTTAACTGGGAGAGATACATGTAATGGCAAGCCTACTGGTTTTGTTAGTCAAGCCTCCAGTTATTTCTGGCATGGGAAAATGCATGAAAATTATAGTCTTCTTTCAACAATCAGTACAAAGGAGACAGTACTGGTCACACAGGTTAGTTACTTTTAATGTCACCATCATTTCACAGCACATAGTCATGAGAGAACTCAGCGTAACTGCAGCATCGATGTTTCCTTGGCAGGCTGAAAAACTTTTATTCTGCACTGGGTTCTGGTCGCTGAGAAGTTCTCTTTGAAGGTTAGTTTTGTTTGTTACTTGAAGTACTTAAAAAATTAAAAATAAGCTTGAACTTACCGTATGTTTTGTTAGGATAGCTCGGATTCCAAAACACCTCACTCTAAAAGCTCTTCTGCGGAGCTACTACCTTGGATATCATGGCAAGATTCTATATCTGCTGCAGTATTAGCTTTTTCCATATAGTGTCAGGTTATGGATATCTTTGTGCTATGTATCTATGATCATTAGGAGCTGGGTTGAAACTACCCAAACTCCAATCACATTAGGCCTGTTACAGCCAGCAAAAAAAGACAACTTCCATCTATTCAGTCTTGGGTGGAGTCAAACCCTAATCCCAGGACAGTAAAGACAATGCACTAATGTACTGTGCCACTCAGCCTTCCAAATTGGCAATGCTGGGGCAGCATGGTGGCATGCCAAGTTGTAGGAACATGATATATGCCCATGATTAGCCCATGTGCTGAGTTCTCAGTCTTGGTTGTTCAGTCTTGGGCATGTTTTTCCTACAGGGAGGGAGGAAGGAAAAGAAATCACCTGAGCCTCTCTCACATACATTGGAGCAGATTATTACAGACCTGTTCTCTCAGTCAGGGATGTTCAGACACAAAAAGGAAAAGGGCAGAAAATACATTTAAAAAGAAGAAATTCACAATCCTGACAAAAAAAGGAAAGCAGATCAAAGTCATTGGATTCATTCTCCTAACAGCTGAATTTACTTAGAATTTGCAAATCTCTTGCACCAAGTACGTTGATAATAGCAGTTAAGTTGCAGTCCATTGTAATGCTGTAACCATAGCTGGGGTTTACATGGCAACACAAACCAAGAAAGAAAAGTATAAGCAGTGTATGAACTTCATTTGAATTATGAAACTGTACTCTACTTTGCAACTCACCCCAGTGCAACTATTTGATGATTTTGTTATGAGTGGATTCTAGCCACTGGAACTGTGGAGGCCAATTTCAGTCATGATGGTCTCAACATAACAACTGCAGCATCTTGTACAGGACAAGGATGAAGGGCTATCACAGAGGTCCTTTGTTATCTCCTGCTCTGATGCAAGAGTCAGTCATGCAGGAAATGTATCCACAGTGGTACTGATCAGCGTAGAACAGAAGGGGAATAGCTGATGGACATTAATGAGGTAAAAGGAAGCAATTTAATAGAGAGGTTTTATTGATGTCAGGTGGTCAGACAGAAAGGCACTATATAAATGCAAGTCTTTATTTTATTCTTGTTCCGTTAATTACTGCCATCTATAATTGTCCTGGCATTTCAGATGCATTTCTGGTAATTTCATGCTAGGCACCATCTGGGAAAGTACCATGTACACTTATAAAGGGGTACAGGCCATTGAATACATTTTTCTTGTGCCACACACTTTCACTTGTATAGATTATGAAGGTGCTTGGATACATTTCCTGCTCTATTGGTACTGGGTTGGGGAGTGAGTGGGGGGGTGATGAGAGGCGGAAGGGAAAGTGCACATTTGGATGAAAGACTCCTCTCTCTCACTACTGGCTACGGAGGTCATGTATTAAATGAGTTTAGGCAGTCGTAGCCCAGTTGTTGGAATGGGCTCACAGCATGCGAATTCATCTTGTTGAGCACTGATGTGGCATTTTAATGTAGAGAGGACACAAGGATAGCTAGTATAAGAAGTGGAACAAACAAATTGTAGTGGGGGTGTTGTTGAGGTTGGGATTAAGGCACATTGTTGGGAAACAGCAAAGGGAACTTTGTTCTACTTTTGGCCTGTACTAAACCCGACTAGGGAGTGCTCAAATACTGATGCTACGAGGGGAAAAAATTGCAATCAATTTCTCAGTACTGATACTGAAAAAATGTTTTAAGAAAAACAGAATCAGCCAGATTCTGCTCCATATGAAATATTATGCTGTGTAGGAGAAACTTTCACCTCAAATACCCATTTAAAAACTGAAGAGGTCAGTCCACCTGCTTGGCGTCTATCTATGGAATGCCTATTTCTGTTTTTATTTTCAAAACCTCAACTTTTCCATTTGCAAAATCCAGTATCCTTAGTCCAGTTTTTGAATAGGTTCATGAGGTTACATATCCTCTCTGTACCTCCTAGACCCCTTTCAATTTTTCTGCTTATTTGTTTCTGTTTTAGTGACTGGAAGCTACAAAAAGCAATGTACACCTGCCAACACCTGGCTAAGGGAAAGGGAGTCTGAGCAATTTCATACTTCTAGGTCAGAGAATCTGACACGTAGATATGCACCTCAAATTCACTGAATGGTCTCCACGGCAATGATTATCTCCTTGCACAGAAGCTCCAATGATACAGGACCTCCCTTGCCCCAGTAAAACCAACATAATCAGCAAATCATAGTGCTCATCCAAAGTAAAATGTCTACGGCTGGAATACTGTCCCCAAAGGAACCTATGGTTTTAAAATCAGGCCAAAGAACTGCCCAATTGATGCAGCAAATTAAACCTGAAAATATTCAGTCAATCTGAGCTATGTAATTTTAATACCATGTTATTTTGTACAATGAAAAGCAAGAGCACTGACACTATGTAATCAGTACATAGTAATGACCTAAAAGAAAAAATATCAATGTATTTCCAATAAACATTATTTTTTTCAGTCTAAATACAAAGACATAAATATTTAGCCACTAGATACCAAAGGCTTGTTCTCCAATTAGCAGTCCATCACCAAAGTCCATCATGCAACTGAAAAGGGATAGTTGATTTTTTTTCCATTCGCTTAATACATATTTTTTGTGGTAATTTTTTGGCTAATCAAAAGTGAGGGATATCAGTGGTACAGAATGAAACACTTCATACTTTGCATCTGGTCTCAGCAGCATTCATTCCAAGATCAGATTAGACACTGGGTAAAGCTCCTGTTACACAATTTCAGCAAATAGCCACAAGAGAATTAAGACATTCCCAGCAAAACAGTACAATGTTTGCATCCACACACTGGCCATCCTTGTGACCTCTCTGAGCAAGTTTGCCAACTTAGTGTTGAATTCAACTCATTATTCTCATTGATATTTTCCAACAGCAGGATTTTTAAGCAATTTTATATAATTTTTTTTTTAAATTATATTTTGGTTATTGTCATTCCAAACAAATGCTATGTGGAGCCATGATTCCAAAAATGGCCATCTGGCATTGTTGGGAAGAAATCAGGTCAATCAGATATTTTTTTAAAAACTACTGAATGCAAAAATATTTTAATATAGATTACTCAGGCAACGTTTCAACACTAATAATCACCACAACCTGCTGTTTAATCATGGTATACAAGCTTCTTTAGAGACGGTTTTAAGTTATAATCAACTAGGCTGAACTGCCCAAACTTACTTTTGCTTACAGGAGACAGATAGATTAACTTGTACCTCATTAAATTCAGGTTTCATAAATGAAATGATAATCTAACCCACTGCACGATTCAGTCTCCAAGTAATACTTGATTCTTTTATCCTTATGCTAGTGAAAATACTAGGAAACCACACAGAATACAAAACTGATTGTGATATTAAATAATGTGATTTCAATATTTCCATTGGATGTATTAAAAGTAATCTACTGAAGACAGTTGGTAGATCAAAGTGAGCCATAATAAGACTAACGGATTTCATCTGGAAGATCTTCACTAATGAACTGTCAGTCGCGTTTGCTTCCTTTCATTAAAGACAGCGTCCCTGTGAATGCCTTACTGCCTTTGTATTTGGATGTGCGGGTGAAGACCTTACTGCCAACTGAAACAAAGCAAAGTTTCCTCGCACCTATTTTCCACCATAATGCTGATATCAGTGATGTAAATGATTACTGTTAATTGACATGGCTAAATTCAGGACTCCAACAAGATATAGATACATAGATCGTTTTCTACAGCACCATAGCATGTTTCAAAGCACTTCAATAAAAGGCTTTGAAGTGCAGTGACAGCTCTGTAGGAAATTGCAGCACCCATTTGCACACAGCAAGATCCCACAATCAGAAATTAGAAGAATGGCCAGTTAATCTGTTTTTGACAGTCTTGGTTGAGGGATGAATTTGGACCAGAACAGCAGCAGAGATAATGGTGAACTAAAAGAAATAAACAGTTGTTGGATTGAAGTAAAGGGAGATTTCAAGTTGCTCATCCAGATGTTCCTCTTTCTAGATTGGAAAATTAGGAGCAAATTTGATTTTCACCATGGTCTTTACAATTTACATGAAATCACCTAAAGAATCAGTAAGCCATTACTATTCCTGTAGGTGGACATCAGAAAATGGCATACCAGGTGGAGGCACTGTAAACTATGCCAAAATGGAGCACTAACCAAACCAACTTTCTGAAAATAAACCCGTACAAGATTGAGATTGATTTGAAAATAAACAAAAGTTTTAAACTGTGATTATGGCTTGGGAAAAATCCAATGACTGAAGTGAACACTGCACTAAGAGTTTTGAATAATATGCATATGTATTTTTAGCAGCAATCCCATATATTATCTTTTACTGCAATCACTGATAAACTGATAAGTTAAAAAAATAAAAATGAAACTATTTTATTGAAATTCAAAACAAAATAAAAAGGTGGCTTCTCTTGAACATTGTATCCCTAAGGCAGTTAGTCATTTGTCTCCAGGCACATCTTACTTTAAAACCCTTTCAACATTTACAAGGAGGTTTTCTGCATCTGAAGAAGAAAATACTGCAAACAAAAACATTAATTGTGGGGAAAAACACAGCAGGTCTAATGTTTTGGGTGTGAACCTCTCTCAGAACTTTCTGAGAAAGCATGTATCCTCGAAACATCAACCTGTTTTTTTCTCTTCAGATGCCGACCGTGTTTGTTCAGAAAATTTGCTTTCAGATCCATTTTACGTTTGGTGCAATACTGAAAGCTAATTTAACATGGTTTTTCTTGAATTGGATTTGGATCATGTTTTATATTGTTGTTGCTTTTCCATTTCTGTCTCAGTGCAATTGTAAATTTATCAGTTTTGCTTTTAGGTTCATTAAGCCTCTTTTTTTTCAGGATATACACCAACATTTTTCCCAAATGAAATTACCAATGTTTTCCGATGGGAGAAATCTTTTATCACTTTGGAGTTAATGTTAACATTGGAAAACTGTCCAAGCAGTTGTGGTAACGTCCTTGTAAATCTTTTTTGCAGTACTTCAATATGCTTTTTGTAGTAAACTTGATTAGTAAATGCAACAGCCGCTGATTTTAAGCCAGCTCAGAGAGTGAAGTCCCATCACTACTATGTTTCACAGGTCTCCGCGCAAATTTCTATAGGTGGTCCTAAGAGAGAGAGGTTCTTTTTGGGGCAAGGGTAGTCAATGCCATCAAGGCCAGGCAGCAGTGTTTCACAGAATGAAGTTGCCAACAGAGTCAATACTGTATTCACTGCCCCAAATGATGTTAGGAACAAGTTTAATGACTTGTGCAAAAAGCACAGAAGTAAGCCAATAAAGGGAACTAAAGCAAAGGTAAAAGGTCAGATTGTGAGGCCATATATTGCAAACTGATTACCACCTGTTGCCACCATTACAAACCAAATATGATGACACTTAAAATGAACACGCAAATAATCTATAGAGACAACCTCTATATATGGGGGAGACTCAATCCAACTTATTCACATTGATAAGGAAAGCACAAAAAAAGAGTTGAAATTCTGCAAGCCCCTCTCCACTGGCAGAAGTGCAGCTTGTCGCCTGCCCATCTGCCCTCACCTTGACCCTTTCCCAAATTCCTGGGACTGGGTCATTTGAATAATTGCCGGTATTGGCACTAGTGTACACGTACCTACGACACCAGTAGGATTTCCATGGGGCACCTATAACAAAGTGCCACAGGTGAACTTGTTGCTGCCATTGTTTGGGCAAACCGGTGGGATTTTCAGAGGAGCCCAGCATCCCACCTCCAAAGGAAATGTAATAATGGAAGGGGAAAGAGGGCAGAAGAAGCATCCCTTCCTCATTGGAATTTCTCATTGCTGCTAGAGAGTGGTGGAAAACAATTCCACACCAAGTTCTTGCCCCTCCGTTCCCACTGTACTGGAATTACGACCCTCCTCCAAGATACTGGAATTTCTAAGCTAAAATGTCCAATAAATGTAACTGACTCTCAAAATTGGGAACAAGACATTAAATTAGAAAGAGGTATGTTAATGACTCACTGGCATACACATCTATATTTGAAACTGTGCAAACCATTTGGAAAGCCCATGTGATTTTGACACAATAAGGATATGAATGGCAAATGTCATCCTGAGATTCTGACTCACTCAGATGAACCATACATATGTTCATCTTCCTTTATCAGTATCCTTTGAAAAAACCTCAAAGTATAGAATAGTTTTGTGGGTAGGGTGGGGTAACAGAAACAAAAAATACATTCAGATGATGAAATGGAGGGTTAGGGTGTTTTTTGCATGGAAGATCTGAAATGGGATGAGTGGCTCCCCTCAGCTGTATTTACCCCGCGATGTTGTGAATTGAACATTTTGTCTGTCCTAGATCCATTTAGTATACAATCCAGGGCCATAATTGGCACCAAAAGGTGAATGTTTCAAGACAAAGCTGTGCTGATCTGTGAGGCTCATCAATTTAAGTTAATTGGACATAAAACTCTTTCAGAAATAGGTCACTATGTTCCCCCGAGGTATGTGTTTGCCTGTTGTAGATGCAATGTGCTTAGCATAGTATATCTGTGGCAAATCACTGTATCCAAGCAGTAAAGATAGACATATATAAGGCATGTTCTGCCATGACTGCAAAGTGGTTATATAATAATATTGCCCTATATGCGTCTTCATTGGTAAAGAGTGCAGAAGTCTTGTTAAAGGTGGCTCCCGGCAATAAGAGGAATTGAGGCAGGAAGAGCTATTCATTTCTATACTTTTCAGCACAACTGAGTTACCTACTTCACAGGATAGGAAGATAGAGCAGAGTTTACCTGGTGAAGTTAACAGAACTAGTAGTGCGGGGAAATCATCAGGAGAGGTTCAGAAGTGCTGAACAAGGCCCCAGCCACTCTGAATCCTCTCAAGACATGTCCTGGAAGTCAGCCTCTCAAAAGACCCCTTTAAACAAAAGATGCTTGGCCACGTCAATCATGCTGTCTGCTTCATTTTAGATGCTCTGCAAAGGTCTGTGTCTAAGACCTTGAACAGACAGAATGAAATGGGCTGGGTGATCGAGAAGGACTTCTGCAGCTTGAGGTTTGAAGTCAGTAAATGCCAGCTACTGCGACACATACTGGAGCAGCCTCAATAAATGAGACCATAGGCACAGTGAGTGCAACTCAAATGGAAGCTCACACTTCAGTTTATGAGTGTCTTGACTAAGGACATGCAGGAAGGAGGGGCAGGTTCAGAGACTGCAGACCACCCTCAAGAGATTGCAGCAGGTTCTACATTGTTCTGTGCTCTGGCCTACCAATCCACCTGAAGGCTTGTGCCCCCTGTAGCAAGTTGAAGCATCACAAAAGGGTGCCACTTGGTTGCTATTTGGTGGTAGTCCTGCTTGAACACTAAATCCAGCACAAGTGTTAATCGAATATGTCACTGACCTTCTGGATATGGGATAACAATCTCTGGATGCTTGTGCAGCTGTTGCTGGTGCATCAGTGTTGCTCCTAGCTTTCCCACAAGTAGATAGAGATGTGCAACAGCCCCTAATATACCCCCAGGAACCATAGCACTAATTTAGAACAGGATCCGCAGGTTTGAGAGAAGCACAAAAACACAGCAACATGTCCACAAACAGTAATTTCATCTCACCTATTAATTTGGCAGCACCCATTTCCATCAAGTAACGCATAAAATATACCTTTTAACACATCACGGTCTACACATACTCTCCAGTAAAGGCA
Organism: Heptranchias perlo; assembly: GCF_035084215.1. Classification (NCBI taxonomy): domain Eukaryota; kingdom Metazoa; phylum Chordata; class Chondrichthyes; order Hexanchiformes; family Hexanchidae; genus Heptranchias; species Heptranchias perlo. The sequence goes on along the minus strand of NC_090331.1, from coordinate 73,305,712 downwards.
CAGAGATAATCAAAGGCACACACAAGAATCTACACAGTAATGCATACTAAAGCTTGCCACGAATTATAAAAACACTGTAGATGAATTAAATCTGAAAGAACAGAAAATGCTGGAAAAAGTCTGCAAGTCAGGCAGCATCTGTAAAGGAACAAAAATTTTGACGTTTCAGGCATAGCACCTCATCAGTGATGCTGCTTGTGTCTTTTCTGTAAACACCAAGGGATATCAGCATATGCTCATATTGAGGAGTTACTATTATGATGCAGGTTGCTTATAGACATAATTGCAGCCAAGATAAATGTTCCAGTTCAGAGAAGAAGCTGTCAATCATTCTCATGCTGCTCAGGGGATAGATGTTGTGACCTCTTCTCATCCTTTTCTTGCACTGCTGCTCTCTGTTAGTGGCAATATTGTACAGCACGCAACAGTTATTATTTTGACCACATTTTCAGGAGCAAGGCCACACTGACCTGGGAACCTAAAGTACTGCTTAAGTGCAGAAAAGAGCTGCTCTGTTTTATTATTTTGCACCAGCATCAGCAGCAGCGCACAACCCATGTATCCCCTATCAGTCAGCCTTCCCTCACCAAGGAAAAACTGGATTTAATTGCGCAGGAATTGATAATCATAGAATTCCTGGAGAAGTGACACTGTGCCGTTCCTCCATTAGGGACAGGTACCTGCTCTTGGAATGTGCACCTACCTCTGGTGATAATTGAAGTGGGTGATTGCAGGCTTCATTCCTGTCCTGCCTTTCGACTTCTGCAATCATGTTGGACAGCACATATTGCATCTACTTGCCACATTTACTGGATATGCAATAAATCTAACTAAAGCCAGGAGCACCAACCTCCTTTGGAGAATTTACTGCACTCAACAGAAGACAGCACTAGTTGGCATTCAGAACCATTAACAAACAAAATAACTGTCATTCTCCAACCATCTTTCTGGCCTTGTCTGACAGGTAATGTTATAGGTGATTTAAACTGAATGAGCAAGTGTTCAGGTCTATGTATAGAACGGCAGACAGATTCAGAGTCAGGAATCAGATCTGCCTTGTCACTGTTGCTGTTGAGAGAACATCACCTGGTTGATCGTGTGTGTTATATTAAGTCATTGCTCAATCAAGCATTTCGATACATATATTGCCTCAGATTTTGTCTGGAAGGCTTTTTATTAAAAATTAATGTTCGGACTTTAAAAATGGAAACATTTTCATTGATCCCAAGCGTGTGACTCTAGATATAATATTCACAAATCTCATGGAAAATTGAATCAGTTTTATTATAAAGAATATAAAGACTTGTGCTGAAATTGTACAGCTATGACATTCTAAATTGCAGCCTCTAAAATGAAATATTAAAGTCGAAAGCATTCCCATCTGGTTCACTAATGTCCTTTAGGGAAGGAAACCTGCCGTCCTTACCCGGTCTAGCCTATATGTGGCTTCAGACCCACAGCAATGTGGTTGATTCTTAATTGCCCTCTGAAATGGCCTAGCAAGCCACTCAGTTGTACAATCTCGCTATGAAAAGTCATAAGAATAAAATCGGACGGACCACCCGCCATCGGGCCACTAGGCACCTGACACGACAAAAGCAAACCAAGCCCAGTTGACCCTGCAAAGTCCTCCTCACTAACATCTGGGGACTTGTGCCAAAATTGGGAGAGCTGTCCCACAGACGAGTCAAGCAACATCCTGACATAGCCATACTCACAGAATCATACCTTTCAGCCAACGTCCCAGACTCTTCCATCACCATCCCTGATATGTCCTGTCCCACCGGCAGGACAGACCCACCAGAGGTGGCGGTACAGTGATATTCAGTCAGGAGGGAGTGGCCCTGGGAGTCCTCAACATTGACTCCAGACCCCATGAACTCTCATGGCATCAGGTCAAACACGGGCAAGGAAACCTCCTGCTGATTACCACCTACCGCCCTCCCTCAGCCGATGAATCAGTCCTCCTCCATGTTGAGCACCACTTAGAGGAAGCACTGAGGGTAGCACGGGCACAGAAAGTACTCTGGGTGGGGGACTTCAACGTCCATCACCAAGAGTGGCTCGGTAGCTCAACTACTGACCGAGCTGGCCGAGTCCCGAAGGACATAGCTGCCAGACTGGGCCTGCGGCAGGTGGTGAGCGAACCAACACGAGGGAAAAATCTACTTGACCTCATACTCACCAATCTACCTGTTGCAGATGCATCTGTCCATGACAGTATTGGAAGGAATGACCACCACACAGTCCTTGTGGAGACGAAGTCCCGTCTTCACACTGAGGACACCATCCAATGTCTTGTGTGGCACTACCACCGTGCTAAACGGGACAGATTCAGAACAGATCTAACAGCTCAAAACTGGGCATTCATGAGGCGCTGTGGGCCAGCAGCAGCAGCAGAATTATATTCCAGCACAATCTGTAACCTCATGGCCCGGTATATTCCCCACTCTACCATTACCAACAAGCCAGAGGATCAACCCTGGTTCAATGAGGAGAGTAGAAGATCGTGCCAGTACCAGCACCAGGCGTTCCTAAAAATAGGTGCCAACCTGGTGAAGCTACAACACAGGACTACATGCAACAATGGAAGCAACATGCTATGGACAGAGCTAAGCGATTTCACAACCAACGGATCAGATCAAAGCTCTGCAGTCCTGCCACATCCAGTCATCAATGGTGGTGGACAATTAAAGGGATGAGAAGGTTCTGTAAATATAGTGGCAGAGTTCAAAAGGCAAGGCTGAAGCGTTTGCAACCATTTTCAGCCAGAAGTGCCGAGTGGATGATCCATCTCTGCCTCCTCCCGATATCCCCACCATCACAGAAGCCAGTCTTCAACCAATTTGATTCACTCCACGTGATATCAAGAAATGGCTGAGTGTACTGGATACAGCAAAGGCTATGGGCCCCGACAACATCCCGGTTGTAGTGCTGAAGACTTGTGCTCCAGAACTAGCCGCGCCTGTAGCCAAACTGTTCCAGTACAGCTACAACACTGGCATCTACCCGACAATGTGGAAAATTGCCCAGGTATGTCCTGTCCACAAAACAAATCCAATCCAGCCAGTTACCGCCCCATTGGTCTACTCTCAATCATCAGCAAAGTGATGGAAGGTGTCGTTGACAGTGCTATCAAGCAGCACTTACTCACCAATAACCTGCTCACCGATGCTCGTTTGGGTTCCGCCAGGACCGCTCGGCTCCAGACCTCATTACAGTCTTGGTCCAAACATGGACAAAAGAGCTGAATTCCAAGTGAGATGAGAGTGACTCCCTTGACATCAAGGCAGCATTTGACCGAATGTGGCACCAAGGAGCCCTAGTAAAATTGAAGTCAATGGGAATCGGGGGGAAAACTCTCCAGTGGCTGGAGTCATATCTAGCACAAAGAAAGATGGTAGTGGTTGTTGAAGGCCAATCATCTCAGCCCCAGGAGATTGCTGCAGGAGTTCCTCAGGGCAGTGTCCAAGGCCCAACCATCTTCAGCTGCTTCATCAATGACCTTCCCTCCATCATAAGGTCAGAAATGGGGATGTTCGCTGATGATTACAGTGTTCCATTCCATTTGAAACCCCTCAGATAATGAAGCAGTCCGTGCTCGCATGCAGCAAGACCTGGACAACATCCAGGCTTGGGCTGATAAGTGGCAAGTAACTTTCGCGCCAGACAAGTACCAAGCAATGACCATCTTCAACAAGACTCTAACCAACTCCCCTTGACATTCAATGACATAACCATCACCGAATCCCCAACCATCAATATCCTGAGGGTCACCATTGACCAGAAACTTAACTGGACTACCACACAAATAGCCACACAAAAGCAGGTCAGAGGCTGGGTATTCTGCAATGAGTGACTCACCTCCTATCTCCCCAAAGCCTTTCCACCAGCTACAAGGCACAAGTCAGGAGTGTGATGGAATACTCTCCACTAGCCTGGATGAGTGCAGCTCCAACAACACTTAGGAAGCTCAACACCATCCAGGTCAAAGCTTGATTGGCACCCCATCCATCACACTAAACATTCACTCCCTTCACCACTGGCACATTATGGCTGCAGTGTGTGCCATCTACAGGATATAATGCAGCAACTCACCAAGGCTTCTTCGACGGCACCTCTCAAATCCGTGACCTCTACCATTTAGAAGGACAAGGGCAGCAGGCACATGGGACTACCACCCCTGCATGTTCCCCCCCAAGTCACACACTATCCCGACTTGGAAATATACCGCCATTTCTTCATCGTTGCTGGGTCAAAATCCTGGAACTCCCTACCCAACAGCACTGTGGGAGAACCTTCACCATACCGACTGCAGCGGTTCAAGAAGGCGGCTCACCATCACCTTCTCAAGGGCAATTAGGGATGGGCAATAAATGCTGGCCTTGCCTGCAATGCCCACATCTCATGAACGAAAAGAAAAAATTCTTCTATCCAGAATATTTTCATAATGAAGATGGACCATGAGCAGAATGAAATTGGCCCTTGATTAGATTGATTAGTTGCGCCACTTTCTGAAGAATTGTCCTGTTATACATCACAAAATGCTTGCCTGGTTGGATTAAAATCAACTCTTATTTTCTTTGATCTATTATGGAGACAAAAATACACATTTAAAGGAAGTGGAGGTGCTATATATTACTGTTGAGATCCAACCTCTGTAGCAACACCACATTTCACTCTCTGGTGTGAGAAAGTACAATTAATTGTATTTCAGTGGAGATGCAATAATTTTGTCACCTATGAATTCTGACAAAAGTGGTTTGATGAATTTAATCAACAACAGCTGTTAAGAAGAGAAAACCTCTCTCTTACGTTAGACAAATGTAAGGAATCTTACAACACCAGGTTATAGTATAGTCCAACAGTTTTATTTGAAAATCACAAGCTTTCGGAGGCTTTCTCCTTCGTCAGGTGAGTGTCGAGACTCATTGAAAATTACCGCATATACCATCACCGGCATCTCCACATCATTACTTTAGACACAGTGTGCATGTTTTTCTTTCAATGACAAAGTTGACCTATTATTTCAATAAAACCTATGAGAATTGCTTAACCAGTAATATGACTTGGAATGCTGCAGAAACAGGGAACATGGTATGAAATCTGTCCTCTCCAGAATATTATGAATGGTGTCATGGGGTGGCTATTTAGGTGACTTTTCATGTTTACCCACTGGCCAGATAAGAAAAGAAAAAGCATACTGCACATTAATTTGTTTTTGGAGTTTAAACCTGTCACTATGCAAAAGGAAAGAACAGAACTTTTAGGTGCCAACAATCATTTTTTTTGCACTCAACAGAAACAATGCAAATCAGTGCTAAGAGCCATTAACAAGCCCTTAATTAGTATCGCAGAGGGCAATAAAACGATGCCGGAAAGTTTGTTAATAAATTATGTTTTCACAAAGCAGAAAACAAGAAGTAGCACAACAAATAGTGAGTAACAGTTCGGTTGCTTTTCCCCTAAGTTTTCTGTGCCTTTTTACACTAGCCCCCATGGGCACTGGCAGGAGAAAACAGATCTGGTGTTGTGTGTGAATATTTATCTTCTATAAAACAAGAAAAAAAGGTCTAACAATTAAATACAGAATCTACCCAGCATTAATATACAGCAAATACCAGAGCGGGACAAATATCCTTGCGGGGAGGTTTGCTAGCACTGTTGGGGGGGGGTTTAAACTAACTTGGCAGGGGGATGGGATACAGAGTGGAGCTACAATAGGGGGTGATGTGCAGCCAAATATAGAGAAAAAAACAAGTCAGCTTGGAAGACAGGGCAAATATGTAAGGGCAAGGCTGGATGGCATCTATTTTAATGCAAGGAGTCTTGCGAATAAGGAGGATGAACTGAAGGTGTTGATAAACACATGGGAGTATGATATTGTTGCTGTCACAGAGACATGGTTGAGGGAGGGGCAAGACTGGCAGCTCAATATTCCGGGGTACAGAATCTTCAGGCGAGACAGAGGGGGAGGTATAAGAGGAGGGGGGGTCGCAATATTAATTAAAGAATCAATTACTGCCATAAGGAGGGATGATATATTAGCAGGTTCCTCTAATGAGGCCATATGGGTGGAGCTTAAAAACAAAAAGGGGGCAAGCACTTTGATGGGAGTGGACTATAGGCCCCCAAACAGTCGGGGGAGATAGAGGAACAGATATGTAGGCAAATCTCAGAAAATTGTGCAAATAATAGGGTAATAATAGTGGGGGATTTCAACTTCACCAATATTAACTGGGATACTCAGAGTGTAAAAGGCTTAGAGGGTACAAAATTCTTAATGTGCATCCAGGAGAGCTTTTTGAGCCAGCATGTAGAAAGTCCTACAAGAGAGGGGGCGGTACTGGACCTAATTCTAGGGAATGTGGCCGGCCAAGTGGAAGAAGTGCTAGTAGGTGAGCACTTTGGTGACAGTGACCATAATTCGGTGAGATTTAAGGTGGTCATGGAAAAGGACAGGGAGGGGCCGGAAATAAAGGTTCTAAATTGGGGGAAGGCCGATTTTAATAGGATAAGGCAGGATCTGGCCAAGATGGACTGGGATCAGCTGCTTGTAGGAAAATCCGCATCGGAGCAATGGGAGTCTTTCAGAAGGGAGATTGAGACCATACAATGGCAACATGTTCCCGTAAAAGTCAAGGGTGGTTCCAAGAACTCCAGGGAACCTTGGATGTCAGGGGATATACGAGAATGGATTAGGAAAAAAAGGAGGGCTTTTGGCAGATACAAAAGGCTAAAGACGGAGGAAGCCCTAGAGGAGTACAAAAAGTGCAGGGGGATACTTAAAAAAGAAATTAGGAGATCAAGGAGGGGCCATGAAATAACACTGGCGAGCAAAATAAAGGAAAATCCTAAGATGTTTTATAAGTATATTAAGGGTAAGAGGATGACTAGGGAAAAAATAGGGCCCATTAGGGACAAAAATGGCAATCTGTGTGTGGAGCCGGCAGATGTAGGAGGGGTTCTAAATGAATTTTTTGCATCTGTTTTCACTATGGAGAAGGACGATGTAGACATAGAAATACGGCAGGGGGACTGTGATATACTCGAACATATTAACATCGAGCGGGAGGAGGTATTGGCGGTTTTAGCAGGCCTAAAAATGGATAAATCCCCAGGCCCGGACGAAATGTATCCCAGGCTACTGTGTGAGGCAAAGGAGGAGATTGCGGGGGCTCTGACACATATATTCAGAACCTCTCTGGCCACAGGGGATGTGCCAGAGGACTGGAGAACCGCTAATGTAATACCATTATTCAAGAAGGGGAGTAGGGAAAAACCGGGGAACGACAGGCCAGTGAGCCTAACATCAGTGGTAGGAAAATTATTGGAAAAAATTCTGAAGGACAAAATTAGTCTCCACTTGGAGAAGCAAGGATTAATCAGGGATAGTCAACATGGCTTTGTCAAGGGAAGATCATGTCTGACTAATTTGATTGAATTTTTTGAGGGGGTGACTAGGCGTGTGGATGAGGGTAACGCAGTGGATGTGGTATACATGGATTTCAGTAAGGCCTTCGATAAAGTCCCCCACAGGAGACTGGTCAAGAAGGTACGAGCCCATGGAATCCAGGGTGCCTTGGCACTTTGGATACAAAACTGGCTTAGTGGCAGAAGGCAGAGGGTGATGGTCGAAGGTTGTTTTTGTGACTGGAAGCCTGTGGCCAGTGGGGTACCACAGGGATCGGTGCTGGGTCCCTTGCTGTTTGTAGTCTACATTAATGACTTGGATATGAATGTAAAAGGTATGATCAGTAAGTTCGCTGATGATACAAAGATTGGTAGGGTGGTAAATAGTGAGGAGGATAGCCTCAGTCTGCAGGACGATATAGATGGGTTGGTCAGATGGGCGGAACAGTGGCAAATGGAATTTAACCCAGAAAAGTGCGAGGTGATGCACTTTGGAGGGACTAACAAGGCAAGGGAATACACAATGAATGGGAGGACCCTAGGCAAGACAGAGGGTCAGAGGGATCTTGGTGTGCAAGTTCACAGATCCCTGAAGGCGGCGGAACAGGTAGATAAGGTGGTAAAGAAGGCATATGGGATACTTGCCTTTATTAGCCGAGGCATAGAATATAAGAGCAAGGAGGTTATGATGGAGCTGTATAAAACACTGGTTAGGCCACAGCTGGAGTACTGTGTGCAGTTCTGGTCGCCACACTACAGGAAGGATGTGATCGCTTTGGAGAGGGTGCAGAGGAGATTCACCAGGATGTTACCAGGGCTGGAGCGCTTCAGCTATGAAGAGAGACTGGGAAGATTGGGTTTGTTTTCCTTGGAGCAGAGGAGGCTGAGGGGGGACATGATTGAGGTGTACAAAATTATGAGGGGCACAGATAGGATGGATACTAAGGAGCTTTTTCCCTTCGTTGAGGGTACTATAACAAGGGGACATAGATTCAAGGTAAAAGGCGGGAGGTTTAGAGGGGATTTGAGAAAGAACTTTTTCACCCAGAGGGTGGTTGGAGTCTGGAACTCACTGCCTGAAAGGGTTGTGGAGGCAGGAACCCTCACAACATTCAAGAAGCATTTGGATGAGCACTTGAAATGCCATAGCATACAAGGCTACGGACCAAATGCTGGAATATGGGATTAGAGTAGACAGGGCTGATGGCCGGCGCGGACACGATGGGCCGAAGGGCCTCTATCCGTGCTGTATGACTCTATGACTCTATGACCATGGAAGCTGGAAAGTTAAAATACTGTGCCGAATGTAAAAGGGCTGCGATTACAGCATAATTACACCACAGGCTGCTGATGAGATGGGAAACATATTGCAGTGGAAAGGAGGGAGACTGCAGAAGATATATCATTTATGCTTTCCATTCTTCAACCACCTTTCTGAGCTTATCTGTCAACTATAAGTGGTTTAAACTGGCTATGCAGACATTTCATTGAAGACAGATCTAGAGTCAGCAGCTGGATTAGCCCTGTCAGTAACAGTGAATGTTACCGCAGCACTGCGCTTCCATGCTGCAGGGCATTGCTACTGGTATGAGGCATCACCCAATCTATCATGCAGTCAGTTGATAATTGCACTGTTAAATCAAGCAGTCACTCTGTAGCTCACGGACAGCAAGAGCTAAGTGCACCATTTGACTACTTGCTGATTTCCCAAGGGTTCCAGGTATAACCGTGCTGCAACTGCTTCTCACTAAAATGAGTGATACCACACTTGCCATTTAATCAGTAGTTTTCATTAACAGTAGAGTTGTGGTTCTTCCAGGGAATCTCGTGATAGAACTATTCATAGGTGATCACCACGTTCTGCTTTCCCCTCTCCCCATTTAGATGAGAAAAAAGTCAGTTAATTTTAATATATTAGGACGATACAATTTAAACAATACACACTCTCTACTGTACACACAAGGCAATAACCTGTGCATAAGTGTAGCATTTGATTTGATTCTAACTGAATGGAAATGACTCTTCAATAAATATGTATGAATCTAAGATAAAGTACACTAGCTAAATTACATGTACAGAGCTATATTACTTCTAATTATGTTTGGAAGGCTTTTATTAAAATGTAAAAAGAATATATTGATTGCAAAGTTACCAGGCCAGGTAAATCTTGTGGTAAATTGAATTTATCAGTTTAACTATATTGACCGAGCATGGCACCAAGGAGCCCTAGTAAAATTGAAGTCAATGGGAATAGGGGAAAACTCTCCAGTGGCTGGAGTCATACCTAGCACAAAGGAAGATGATAGTGGTTGTTGGAGGCCAATCATCTCAGCCCCAGGGCATTGCTGCAGGAGTTCCTCAGGGCAGTGTCCTCGGCCCAACCATCTTCAGCTGCTTCATCAATGACCTTCCCTCCATCATAAAGGTCAGAAATGGGGATGTTCGTTGATGATTGCACTGTGTTCAGTTCCATTCCCAACCCCTCAGATAATGAAGCAGTCCATGCCCGCATGCAGCAAGACCTGGACAACATCCAGGCTTGGGCTCATAAGTGGCAAGTAACATTTGCACCAGACAAGTGCCAGGCAATGACCATCTCCAACAAGAGAGAGTCTAACCACCTCCCCTTTACATTCAACGGCATTACCATTGCCGAATCTCCCACCATCAACATCCTGGAGGTCACCATTGACCAGAAACTTAACTGGACCAGCCACATAAATACCGTGGCTACAAAAGGAGGTCAGAGGCTGGGTACTCTGCGGCAAGTGACTCACCTCCTGATTCCCCAAAGTCTTTCCACCATCTACAAGGCACAAGTCAGGAGTGTGATGGAATACTCTCCACTTGCCTGGATGAGTGCAGCTCCAACAACACTCAAGAAGCTCAACACCATCCAGGACAAAGCAGCCCACTTGATTGGCACCCCATCCACCACCCTAAACATTCACTCCCTTCACCACCGGTGCACTGTGGCTCCAGTGAGTACCATCCACAGAATGCACTGCGACAACTCGCCAAGGCTTCTTCGACAGCACCTCCCAAACCCATGACCTCTACCACTAGAAGGACAAGAGCAGCAGGCACATGGGAACAACACCACCTGCACGTTCCCCTCCAAGTCACACACCATCCAGACTTGAAAATATATCGCCGTTCCTTCATCGTCGCTGGGTCAAAATCCTGGAACTCCCTTCCTAACAGCACTGTGGGAGAACATCGCCACATGGACTGCAGCGGTTCAAGAAGGCGGCTCACCACCACCTTCTCAAGGGCAATTAGGGATGGGCAATAAATGCTGGCCTCGCCAGCAATGTCCACATCCCATGAACGAATAATAAAAAAATACAAACTTATGTTGAAATTGTTTGGTTTTTACATTCTGAGGTGCGCAGACATAAAAAATTAAAACCTATAGCACTTCTGTCTGTAATGTTTTTCAAAATGAAAATGGACCACGGGCCAAATGAAATGGTCCCTTGTTTAGCTGCGCCACTTTCTGAAAGATTCTCCTGCGATACATTGCAAGATATTTTCTCGAGTGAATTAGGAACAGACTTACTTATTTTCTCTGATTTATAAGAGACTAAAGCACATATTAAAAGGAAGAGAAGGCACTACATATTACTGTTGGAGCTCAATATTACTGTTGATGTCCAAACTCTGCAGCAACATCACATTTCACTCTTTAGTCCGAGAACATAAGAAATAGGAGCAGAAGTAGCCCATACGGCCCCTCAAGCCTGCTCCGCCATTCGATAAGATCATGGCTGACCTTCAACCTCAACTCCACTTTCCAGCCCGTTCCCCTTGATTCCCTTAGTGTCCAAAAATCTATCTATCTCTACCAACTGAAAGTACAATTAATTGGATTGCAGTGAGGCGTGAAAATTTTGCTTTGAATTTTGCCAGAAGTGATTTAATGTCTGACAAAATTAACCAGTGACAATTACAAAATGAAAACCTTTGTTTTACTTTAGAGAAGATGTGATTTATTTTCCTTCAATGACAAAGGTGACCTATGACTTCAGTAAAATCTGTTAAGAATTGCTTAACCAATAATGTAACTTGAAACACTGCAGAAAAAAAGCAATGTGGTGTAAAGTCTATCCTTTCCAGAATATTCTAGAATGTTATCAATGTTTAGATAAATTTTCCACTTGCAAAAAACACATACCATACATGAACTTGTTTTTGATTTTAAGCCTGACAGAAGTTAATCATTTGTTAATCACTGTTTTGCACATATGTGCAAAAGAATAAATCAGTAAGTACACTTGCAAGTTTACCATCTATTTGCATTCAGCATCAGCCATTAAAACAATCACAGCAGTAATAATTTTAAGAGCCATGCTCAGACCAGTGATGTTTCATAAATAGTTACCACCATGTATGGCAGTGTAATGGTTATGTTACTGGACTAGCAACCCAGAGATTGAGAGTTTAATACCTACCATGGCAAGTTATGAAAAAGAATGCAAGAAGTCTGGTAATTTATGGGTGAGCACCCAAAAAGGATGAAATCTGCTATTTTGTCATAAAACCCAATTGGCTCACCTGGTCTGACCTACACATGCCCCTAGCATGCCCCTAGTTGCACCAGCAATTGCTATGATCCCACCGTGGGAGCACCGAAACTACAAGGACTGCAGCAGTTCAAGAAGGCCCACCAACACACCACCTAGGACAATTAGGGATTGATAAGAAATGTGGCCTGGTTTGCAAGTTGCATTTTCTACTGATTTTTTTTTTTAAATGGAACAATTTGTTCACTACAGATGAACATGAGAGGGTGAGGGGGTTGGCGGGGGGGGGGGGGGGGGTTGGTGGGTAATTTGGGGCTGGTTGATGTCAGCACCAAGTATATAAAATAGCAGAAATGGTGAGATCTATTTACTCTGAGTGCTGGCTTCAGTGCCGCTGCCTTGCCTTGAACAACAGAAGTAGAGCTCTTTTTAAAAAAAAGCAAGATAAAGGGCCCCTTCCCAGATTAATTGTTTAGTAAATGCATTGGGTGATGTGGCACAGAGTGACTCACAGGACACTCCTGCATTTAGTTCCTGGGCTGTACTTCGTGAGCTGAGAAATCAACTGGGCGAGAGCAAGGTGCATAGTGGCCTTATTGTCCCTGGCTGAAACAAAATAAAAAGCTGCTGATCACTACTCAGTGGTCCCTGCTGTGAATTCACATCTGTGGAGACTGGGCTGACTCTTACCCCATCCCTCCCCCACTACCATGGTTTAGTGAGTGTTGCCACTCGCCATCCAGCTGATATGTGAAGAAAGGCAACTCAACAAAGGGCCACAGCCTCCTTTGGAGCGATTCCCAAGCACATCACCACCATCAAAGGAAGGAAAAGGGAAATTAATAGGGTCAATTCAGCAACATTGTGTTCCCACCATGAGCCATGCTAGATGTGAGCACCAGTTGGAGAACTAGGAGAAGTAGAACTATAGTGCTGCAGCTTCGTTTCCGATCTGCTCTCCTGTCTGATCAGAATTAGGGCTGCATATAGTGACACCGTTATTCTCGGCCAAAATGGAGATGATTGGGTAATTCCCCCATCAATCACGCCTTGAGATTGCCCTGCTGTAAGTGACTGGGATTGATTTTACACACACACAATTTGTATTATGTAACTGCCTTCCACTTACTGCACTTTGCTGGAGAAGCAAAAAGCAGGACAAATCGAATCCGGCCAATTACCGCCCCATCAGTCTACTCTCAATCATCAGCAAAGTGATGGAAGGTGTCGTCGACAGTGCTATCAAGCAGCACTTACTCACCAATAACCTGCTCACCGAGGCTCAGTTTGGGCTCCGCCAGGACCACTCAGCTCCAGACCTCATTACAGCCTTGGTCCAAACATGGACAAAAGAGCTGAATTCCAGAAGTGAGGGGAGAGTAACTGCCCTTGACATCAAGGCAGCATTTGACCGAGTGTGGCACCAAGGAGCCCTAGTAAAATTGAAGTCAATGGGAATCAGGAGGAAATCTCTCCAGTGGCTGGAGTCATACCTAGCACAAAGGAAGATGGTAGTGGTTGCTGGAAGCCAATCATCTCAACTCCAGGACATTGCTGCAGGAGTTCCTCAGGGCAGTGTCCTAGGCCCAACCAGCTTCAGCTGCTTCATTAATGACCTTCCCTCCATCATAAGGACAGAAATGGGGATGTTCGCTGATGATTGCACAGTGTTCAGTTCCATTCACAACCCCTCAGGTAATGAAGCAGTCCGAGCCCGCATGCAGCAAGACCTGGACAACATCCAGGCTTGGGCTGATAAGTGGCAAGTAACATTCGCGCTAGACAAGTGCCAGGCAATAACCATCTCCAACAAGAGAGAGTCTAATCATCTCCCCTTGACATTCAGCAAACATCCACCTTGGATGTACAGCTCCTGTTGGCAGCTAGCCTGTCAATCAGGCTGGCTGTCGAGCACGAAACTCGGAAGAGGCTTTGATTGGCCTCATTAGTGTTGCAATCGCAACCTGCCTACCACCCTTCCGGGTTTGGCGCCCGCAAATCACCCTCCCCCCCCACCCCGGCATATTAAAATTGTGCCCCTTGTGTTCCACCTGGGAACCAACTGTTGTAATGACAAATGTTTGAAAGTGCTCAACATAAGCCAGTGCAAAGTGACTGCTTCTCAACCATTGTAAACAATTTTACAACACCAAGTTATAGTCCAACAAATTTATTTTAAATTCCACAAGCTTTCGGAGGCTTCCTCCTTCGTCAGGTGAACGGTGTGACGAAGGAGGAAGCCTCCGAAAGCTTGTGGAATTTAAAATAAATTTGTTGGACTATAACTTGGTGTTGTAAAATTGTTTACAATTGTCAACCTCAGTCCATCACCGGCATCTCCACATCATGGCTTCTCAACCAGGTGGCGCTATGTCTTCAGATTATGACTTTACTAGGTCCTTGTAAGGAGCTCCCCCCAGCTGGTCTTTGAAACAGTTTCATAGTAGGAGCAGCACAGGAGGAGGCCATTCAGCTCATCATGTCTGCTCTTTGAAAGAGCTATCCAATTAGTCCCATTGCCCTGTAAATTTTTCCCCTTCAAGTATTTATCCAATTCCCTTTTGAAAGTTACTATTGAATCTGCTTCCACCACCCTCTCAGACAGCACATTCCAGATTACAACTCACTGCTTAAAAAATTGTTTCCTCATGTCGCCTCTGGCTCTTTTGCCGATCACCTTAAATCGGTGTCCTCTGGTTAACGACCCTTCTGCCACTAGAAACAGTTTCTCCTTATTTACTTGATCAAAAACCGTTCATGATTTTGAACACCTCTATCAAATCTCCCCTTAACCTTCTCTGTTCTAAGGAGAACAACCCCAGCTTCTCCAATTTCTCCACATTACTGAAGTTCCTCATTCCTGGCATCATTCTAGTAAATCTCTTCTGCACCCTCTCTATGGCCTTGACATCCTTCCTAAAGTGTGATGCCCAGAATTGAACACAATATTCCAGCTGAGGGCTAACCAGTGTTTTACAAAGGTTTAGCATAACTTCCTTGCTTTTGTACTCTATGCCTCTGTTAATAAATCCCATATGTTTTTTTTAAAAACAGCCTCCTCCACTTGTACTTCCACCTTCAAAGATTTGTGTACATACACCCCCCAGGTCTCTCTGTTCCTGCACTCCCTTTAAAATTGTACCATTTAGTTTATATTCTTCTTATCAAAATGCACCACTTCACACTTCTCTGCGTTACATTTCATCTGCCATGTGTCTGCCCATTTCACCTGTCTGTCTATGTCCTCTTGAAGTCTGTTACTATCCTTTACATTGTTTACTACATTTCCGAGTTTCATGTCATCTGCAGACTTTGAAATTATACCCTCTATATCCAAGTCCAGGTCATTAATATATATCAAAAAGAGCAGTGGTCCTAAATACTGACCCCTGGGGAACATCACTGTATACTTCCCTCCAGTCTGAAAAACAACCGTTCACCACTACTCTCTGCTTTCTGTCCACTAGCCAATTTTGTATCCTTGCTGCCACTGTCCCTTTAATCCCATGGGCTTTAATTTTGATAACAGGTCTATTATGTGGTACTAATCAAATGCCTTTTGAAAGTCCATATGCACAGCATCAACTGTACTACCCTCATCAACCCTCTCTGTTACTTCAAAGAACTCAATCAAATTAGTCAAACATGATTTTCCTTTAACAAGTCTGTGAGACTTTCATTTATTAGCCCATACTTTTCCAAGTATCGATTTATTTCATCCCGTATTATTGTCTCTAAAAGTTTCCCCACCACCAATGTTAGGCTGACTGGCCTGTAATTGCCAGGTTTATCCCTCTCCCCTTTTTTGAACAGGGGTGTAACATTTGCAATCCTCCAGTCTTCCAGCACCGTCCCCATATCTAAGGATATGAGGAGGATTGGAAGATTGTGACCAGAGTCTCTGCAATTTTCACCCTTACTTCCCTAGGATGCATCCCATCTGGATTTTCAACAGTTTTGTAGAGCAAACAGCTACTTTCTTCCAATTTTTCTGAATATAACCCACTTTCTCAACTCATGACTGTCATTTGCTGTGTTATATTTCATTAGTATATGCAGAATCAATACATTGTCAGTTTACTGAAAAAGTGCACAATTTGATGCACAAATATAAACCCATTATTAAAATATAGCAAAAGGTTCACAACTCTGGATGAAGTGTTGCTAAAAAGCTGGTGTGTAAAAGATGCAGTTGACTCAATATTAAAACAAATCAGTTCTGTGTATAATTACATTTCATAAATAAATGCCAACAATTTGCATGATGTCCTACAAATTGAAGTTCACTTTTTTATGCACTTTGGTGTAGTACAACAGTAATAATTACTAAAAAGAGCACTTATTAAGAATTTTCATCTGATACTGCCCTTGTTTTAGCATAATAACAGAAGCAAAAATTATATAATTGCAAGGTACAAACAAAAGACAAAAACAAAAAATATTTGGCATAAAAGTAACAGAAGTGCAATAATTATATGGAGAAAATATTCTCAATGATAATTAAATGTCATTTTATGATGTGAAGTAATATGAATATTAAAATTGCAAGCCATCTATCCATCTTGCAGATCATCTAAAAATTTGTAGCATGTGTCACCTTAATACATATATATTAGATGGGCGTGGTTACACATATTCAATGAGTTTGAACAGTCTCAACCTAAGATCCTAGTGGATGAGACTCCTTAAAACAAAAAGGCTCATCATTCAACATTCATTTTCAGACTCAAAGATAGAAGGTTTGGAACATGGAAATGCTACGCTGACACTGTGCAAGTACTCTTCTGGAGGTTGGAGTTAAGCCACATTATTGGGTCAGTGCAGCAAGGGCTTTACCCTGTATCTGGCCTGTGCTGTACTTGACCTGGGAGACGTTGGTACTGAAAATAACGAGAGGCGCTTCATTCCCAGCACTTACAGCTCTTACCTTAAGAAGCACAGTATTCGCGCTCTCAAAAAAAAAATCAAAGATGCTTGCAAGAAACACATACAGTTAATGCCCAATGGCTTTTTTTGTTCTCAGGATATGGACAATGCCGACAAGGCCACATTTATTGCCCATTCCTTATAGTTGTCCTGAGGCGGTGGTAGTGGGCTTTCTTCTGTTGCAGTCCTTGTGGCGATACAGCTCCCACAACATGTAAGGTGGGGAATTCTCGGATATTGACCAAGTGACAGTGAAAGAATGGTAAAAAAAAAAGCCCAAGTCAGGATGATGTGCGACTCGGAGGGAACCCTTAACCTAATGGTATTCCCATGACATTCCTGTTCCTCCTTTTTGGTAGGTGACAAGACCATGAGTTCCATCAAAGCAAGCTTTGTAAGTTGCTGTAGTGCATCATGGAGGAGTCAATATTGAGTCCTTTGGCAGCAGCACCAGTCAAGTGGATTGTTCTCTTCTGGATAGTGTCAAGATTCTTTAGTGTTGTTCACAAGCTCTGGAGTGAGCCTTGAACCCTCATGTCTTCTGACTCAGAGGAAAGAGTGCTACCAACTGAGTCACAATGACACTTGCAACCACTTTTTAAAATACACTACCTTCATGGAATCTCACCTTTCAGCTGGGAAAGCTGGCAACTTTGAACCCATAACTTCTGCCTCAGAGGCAAAGTGCACAAACCGAGGGAAGATGACTCACTACAAGAGCAGGAAAATCCATAAGGACTGTAACATTCTTTAAGTTTGGAGATAGGGTCTTAAAGCCCTGAATTTAAACATGTTTATTCATTCAGAATCTTTTTGCAGTTCTAAATGCAGTTACAGAAATAGTCACAAGAGAAGGAAAGATGCAATTTAGCTTAATCTTCTCTTACGTTATATATTTCTTAGTCACACCTATAAAAACCCAGATCCTAAACAGATGGGACTAAGTCTGCCCATGTGATATTCTAGCAGATTGTTTTGCTATGAAAGAAGCTCCAGAGAAGGACAATGTGGAAAGTGAAGCTAGAAAATAAAACAAGAAAATTATGTAATGATTTTACATTCATTTACAAGATCTGGAAAAGCAAATCCTACAAAGAGAGAAAAATTAGCAAGACCAAGAACAAAGAAATTAATAAAGTGGTCAAAAATACCTTAAATGATAGGAAATAGCCTAAATAATAGGAATCAAGAAATATTTACTATTAATAATCAGTTGAGGATAGATGCAATGAGTATAAGAGGATTTAGGAGAGTAACACATCTAACTAGGAGTATTGAGTGGAGTGCCTCAGGTCTCACTGTTTCTTATTTACATAAATTACCTGGATTCGGAAACTCAGTGCAAAGTGATCAAATTTGCAGATGTATCAAATAGAAGGGGCCCAGAAATTACAGAATGTGTTGCACAAAAAATATGCAAGTAGGCAGAATAGTAGATGAAATTTAATGGAGACAAAGGTAAAGAGTTACACATTGGAAGCAAAAAAGAGATGACATATGTACTCCATGAAATGTGTTGAAATAGCTAAGGATGAAACTGAATGAGACCGAGGAGTCTTAGTAAATCCAATGCTAAACATGTCCAACCAATGCAGAGCAGCAATCAACAAAGCCAATAGGATGTTGAACTACACAGCCAAAACAATAAAATATAAATCAGAGGAGGCAATGATCAAATTTTATAGTGCACCTCAAATTCTATGCCCAGTTCTGGTCGCCAAACAATAAGAGAAACTTTCAAACGCTGGAGACAGTGCAGAGAAGAACCATGAGGCTGATCTCTTGCTGTCAGGGGCCTCATTTCTGAGGAAAGACTGAAGAAACTTGGGCTTTTTAGTCTAGAAAGGAGGTATCCGAGAGGTAATCTTAAAGATTGTTAAGGATATAGAACAAATTAACCTGGAATAATTAAATTGTGAAAGTAGAACCAGGGGACACATGTTCTAACTGGTAAAAGGTAATTTTAGGACTGATATCAGGAAATTCTTCACACAAAGAATAATAATCTTCCAGAGTCATGAAGGCAAAAATTCTGCAATAATTTAACAAATGGATGCTACAATTTTGGGGTGGGGGTGGGGGTGGGTTGCTGTTAAGATCTTTCTGAATGGGAGAACTAAGGTGCTAGATGGTGTTCCTCATCTGTAATTATCTTCTGATCTTGTGAACTGGGGACAAAATGGCATTAAAGACATGATGGGTATAAATATGGAGGAAATTGAGAAATGGCAAATGTGTTAAATTATTCACTTGTCAAAACAAATGTAGATAAATCCAATCTCAGTCAAATTAGTTCAGAAATTTCCAATTGTTCTTGTGCCCCAATTGCTGATCTAATCACCAAGTGATTTAAACACTCAGCTCACTGTAGCTCAGTCACCAATCAGTAGGTGAACCCAAGGCAGTTAAGAATTTAGCTCCTATGACTGATATGTCTGGGTAAGAGCTTTCCAATTTGTTTTTGTTGATTGATAGCTGAAAGATTTTATACGATAGTCAATTCTGTGCCTGGACTGCATCAAATTGACTTAAAATGTCACAATACGTTTAAAGGTAAAACTTAACCTTACAGTCTTCAGGGGGTGGGGAAGTAGAGGACAGACTTTTGAGATTGTCTGAATTGCTATCCATCTTTCCTATGCTCATGCATATTTTCAAGTAACAAAAAATGTCAATATCTGTTTTATTTTTTTTATCTCTCTACAGACATTTTAGTGGTCATGTGAAGAGCTGTCTTTGGATTAAAAATCATTTTTCCCCCTTCATTCCTAAGGAACCAGGTTTCAGCATTTCATATTTCTTTAACATTGTTGTTGTGAAGTCTGAGAATTATCCTGCCTGTATCTATTTCTCCTTTTCTAATTTGAATATAATTTTATTGTAAATGGTTTGTTGATTGTACTCGCATTGACATATCAATCAAAGTTCTTATTGTATGCATTCTAACAGTGCTGTAGGTGTCATCTCGCTTTGTGCATGCTTTGTGCTAATAGTTTCATGTAAAAATGAAATAAATGTATAATGATAGATCAAATTAGGGTTAAAACAGATGTGTGATTTATCACTGGTTGATTCAGCTGTTTTACAATGCATGATTCTATCAACATTTATTTTTTTCTGCAGTTGTATATACTCAAGCTTATTACACTCCAACCAAATGCATTATTATTTATGGGAAAGTATTTATTATTAAAATAGAACTTTCTACAAAATTGATCGGTGCTGTGCAAAGACTATAACAGTTGAATTTGTTTTTTAAATGTTCATTTTTTTCATTCATCCCTTCAGAAAACCATAGTTTCTCATCTCTGAAGCAATGGTCTCGTTGAGATTGGGAACTCAGTAAATGGGGTTTGTGGGTCTAATCAGCAAATCAGTGGGTGTTTGCTTTGCAATTTTCTTCCTCTAATTTACTACTAACCCTCTAATAGCTATGCTATCCCTGCATGATCACAGCAATGTGCATCTCCATTTTGAGATCCTGAGATGGGGTTCTGACCCTCCCCTCCCACCATAATTCCAATTCAAATTTTGGGTTCACTGCTCATTTCTTCCGCATACACATCATTTGATTCTGATAATTACTGACAATGAAACAAATGATAAAACTGCACTCTTGTTTAGAGTCCTCTGCTGACAGTGAAAGGTGCCAGGCAATTCAAAACATTCCACTTGATATTTTTTTTAATTTTTTATTCGTTCACGGGATGTGGGCGTCGCTGGCAAGGCCGGCATTTATTGCCCATCCCTAATTGCCCTCGAGAAGGTGGTGGTGAGCCGCCTTCTTGAACCGCTGCAGTCCGTGTGGTGACGGTTCTCCCACAGTGCTGTTAGGAAGGGAGTTCCAGGATTTTGACCCAGTGATAATGAAGGAACGGCGATATATTTCCAAGTCGGGATGGTGTGTGACTTGGAGGGGAACGTGCAGGTGGTGTTGTTCCCATGCGCCTGCTGCCCTTGTCCTTCTAGGTGGTAGAAGTCGCGGGTTTGGGAGGTGCTGTCGAAGAAGCCTTGGCGAGTTGCTGCAGTGCATCCTGTGGATGGTGCACACTGCAGCCACAGTGCGCCGGTGGTGAAGGGAGTGAATGTTTAGGGTGGTGGATGGGGTGCCAATCAAGTGGGCTGCTTTATCTTGGATGGTGTTGAGCTTCTTGAGTGTTATTGGAGCTGCACTCATCCAGGCAAGTGGAGAGTATTCCATCACACTCCTGACTTGTGCCTTGTAGATGGTGGAAAGGCTTTGGGGAGTCAGGAGGTGAGTCACTCGCCGCAGAATACCCAGCCTCTGACCTGCTCTCATAGCCACAGTATTTATATGGCTGGTCCTGTTAAGTTTCTGGTCAATGGTGACCCCCAGGATGTTGATGGTGGGGGATTCGGCGATGGTAATGCCGTTGAATGTCAAGGGGAGGTGGTTAGACTCTCTCTTGTTGGAGATGGTCATTGCCTGGCACTTATCTGGCGCGAATGTTACTTGCCACTTATGAGCCCAAGCCTGGATGTTGTCCAGGTCTTGCTGCATGCAGGCTCGGACTGCTTCATTATCTGAGGGGTTGCGAATGGAACTGAACACTGTGCAGTCATCAGCGAACATCCCCATTTCTGACCTTATGATGGAGGGAAGGTCATTGATGAAGCAGCTGAAGATGGTTGGGCCTAGGACACTGCCCTGAGGAACTCCTGCAGCAATGCCCTGGGGCTGAGATGATTGGCCTCCAACAACCACTACCATCTTCCTTTGTGCTAGGTATGACTCCAGCCACTGGAGAGTTTTCCCCCTGATTCCCATTGACTTCAATTTTACTAGGGCTCCTTGGTGCCACACTCGGTCAAATGCTGCCTTGATGTCAAGGGCACTCACTCTCACCTCACCTCTGGAATTCAGCTCTTTTGTCCATGTTTGGACCAAGGCTGTAATGAGGTCTGGAGCCGAGTGGTCCTGGCGGAACCCAAACTGAGCATCGGTGAGCAGGTTATTGGTGAGTAAGTGCCGCTTGATAGCACTGTCGACGACACCTTCCATCACCTTCCATCACTTTGCTGATGATTGAGAGTAGACTGATGGGGCGGTAATTGGCCGGATTGGATTTGTTAATCATTACACTATGCTGCAGTCAATTAATGTATATAATTTAATTAAATATAAATTCACATAAATGTGATTGAATTATGTTAGGATGTAGCAAAAATTTTCAGAACATGATTAAAATCCCTAAAATTTGATTAGTGATGATCAGAATAAGAACACAGCAATGCCAACATTTAAAATGTAAAAATAAAAACACCCAACAGGAAGCTGCAGCTCAGTCTGAGATCTGATTCAAGATATGACCACCTACTCATCACTTTATATTATGTTTACTGCATACATTACATGTATTTATTAATCAACTCAGAATAGTGTCTCCTGTTGTGCTACCATTTAAAAAAGATTTCTAAGTATTCATTAATATACCCAGCATTACTCTCATCTCTTTTGCAATATGAAACAGAAACAAATAATTATTTGATAACTTGCTTTTAAATATATATTAAGCATCTCTTGTCTGTTAGGAGAGTCGTATTTTACAGGGTGTAAGATAGCAGCAGATGTAATATCACTTAGATTTCAGGAGAACCTTTGTTTATCTCAACAGTTCTCTGCATGTCAAAAAATCCTAGATGATCTATTAGATGAAAACTACTTAAAATAAATGTAATTTCTGGATGAATAAGTTTTTTTAAAATTCAAATGCGCCTTTTCTAAGAATTCATTATAATGCTCATCAACTTTTCTATTGGGTAAGGTTTCAATTCTGAACTACTGAAAAGATTTTGCAGAAATGCAAATTCACATTTGCATATATATCAAACCCTTATAAACATTACCAAGAGGCTAAGTGTCTTTCTGCTGAACTTCAATTCATGTGAATTTATTTGTATCCATCAACAATCTAAATTTTGAAACATTTCCCACAACTCAAACATCTCAGCCGTTATCTTTTGCAACACTTAAACAATTATTCTCTTTCCATCCCTCACGCAGCCTACCCATTACACCTTTAATGCATTGCATTCTGACAGCATGAAAAAAGATCTGAACAGTACATTTCACCTTGAAGGTTCATTGTTCTACCTCTATTCAAAAAGCGGTATAGCCTGTGTAGAAAGAGAACTAAAGTATTTCCTTCCACAATGTGCAGGGTTTGTCACTACACAATCCAAACACCAGTCCCTATACCGGTGTCCAAGGGTTGTTAAACTCCAGACGGTAAGTTTTGGAAAAGAAATATACAAACAAAATCGCTTTAAGGCTAAGCACAATTTTATTTAAATGATAGGTACAAGTTCATATAACCGTTTCGCAATAGAGAGTGGTCATTGAATTTGCAGGATGATCAACCTGCCACGCTCAAGGCTGTTGCTTCTTCTTTGATTTTTTTTTCAAAAAAATATACTTTATTCATAAAATTTGCAACAATACAGTTGTCATATCACATTTCAAACATACACAATACAGATTATACAATTTGCAGGTTACATCAAGTACAGTTCAAATATGATTCCAACAATACACATCATACATAATTACAGTTCATGACACTCTAGGGTTCCTCATTGCATCACAATCAATACAGACTTTTGATTACAGATACATTACATTTCATTACATCAATTTGAATTTTACATTCTGGCCGAGGGGATTTTGCCCTGATTTCAGCCCCTCTGTATACAATGACGGGAAGGCTCCAAATGGTTGCCTTTCCCCACAAAGCCTTTGCAGCGACTGCACCCAGCTTCAGTGCATCCCTGAGCACGTAGTCCTGATGTTGTAGCTCTTTGCAGTCATAGTATGAGAGAGCGAGCTTTTGCCGTGAGGTCTGTTATGTTGTTTCAGAACAATGCGATGTAGAATTGGGGGAGGCCTCACCAATGTCCAATCGCCTCTCTCGTTAGGCTTCGATCACCAGCAGACCTCAATGATTGATAGTTAAGTCAATTAAAACTAGATGCCATGATCTCATATGGCAGGCAATTGGTCTTCAATGTGTCTTGTGGGTGCTTCACACTTCTTTGTCTAATCATTCTGTGTGTTGGAGACTTGACTACCTTCATAGTCTTTTGATGGCCTGGTGTGATGTTGTCGTCTTGTGGTCTGTGGCCCCTTTACCTCATCAATGGTTTTTGCACATCAAAAACCTGTTAGAGGACTTCTGGTAGTTTCTGTTTGCAGTTTTTTAATTGTTTGTCCAAATGTAATGTTGAAAAGTTATCTACCAGTTTCTGCCCCTCCATTGTTCTGGCTAGCCTCTGGTATTAACACATCACAGAAGAAAATGGGATCTCTTCCTCACAATATGTAGATTAGGGCCAAGCTGTCTGCCTTCATTGTCCTGGATAAGTTCCAATGTTTTAACAAGCCAAAAGCTTGTTCTGCAGGTTTAATGGACAAAGTTCACCCTTTCCTTGAAGGTCCAATGTTCTGAATTTACAATATCAAAAAGGGGTTTTACCTCTGTCTTACAGTGTCTTTAGTGTACAGACATAGCAAGAATGTCCAACTCCATGGTGTAAAAAGGCTCTCAATTCTCACAAATGCCACTTTGTTCATGAATGATATGAATTACAAGCACTATTACTTCAGTTTTCACTTGCACCCAGCACATCTTTTCCCCTCAACAACTCTTAATGGGCTATAAAGTCCAAGTTCTCGCAAGATTTGACTACTGCTCCCATATTTGGGGAGACTCTTCCAACATCTTACATATTCCTGAACAAGATACAGGAAAAAACTCATCAGCTGATTAGTGATTGCTCTCTCTCAGTTCTCGCCTCCAAACTCTCTCTCCATGACAATCTTTATTATATCAAAATTAGTATGATCAGAAATCAACAGAACTTTTTTCTCTTGTTCCTTCTATGTTCCAAATTTACAAATCTACACACCTCCTCCTCCTCCTCTGTACATCCCCACTGTGTTGAAATCAAAACACATCTGTCTTCTGCTCTAACTCATTATTTTTCAGGACTCAAACTGTGGAGCTCCTTACCTCTCTCAATCTTTCCTTCCTTGTGCAATCTTAATGCTTTTAAAACTCAAACTTGGCATCACCAATCACTACTTCCCTATTTACCTCATCTTTTATTCTTTTCACTCCTTGTGATGTACTCCAGTGTGGGGTTTGGCTCTTCATTTTGGTTTTGAAATATTTAAAAAATATTGTGTACACATCTCTTATGAACCCAGAGAGGAGAAGTTTTCCCCTTAGTTGATTAACTCCTTTAAAAGTACATGGATTTTATGGTGATTAGTGACAATGACCCCAAAATTCCAAGTCCCACCATGCCAGAAGTGTGATGGGGCAGGACTTAAGTGCATCCGTTGCCAAGGAAGTTGACCCTGTCAATAATTCTGAGGTCAGCGTATTTGAATAATGATGGGCAGGACATGGTTGGGAATCCTACCAGAAAAAGGGCAGATAACGCCATGGATGCCCAGAAACCACAGTGGGGAGGGGAGAGTTGGAAGGAAGAGAAAAACATCACTGCCACACAATTAGGATATTTTACTTCATTGTTGAACTTAAAGCACCCTGTACTTATTAGAAGTGGACAATACTCATTTGGCAATATTTCAATTAACCACACAAGTTGTTATAATTTCATCCTATGCCACTGCCTGACAGCTGTGGTGATGATATGGCTACCATCTCTCTGAAGACTTCTGCTGGCTTTCCTAAACCTTCCGTGCTGCCTCTTCAGTTCACTTTCCTAGACAATTATTAATGAAGGCAGAAATGAAGCTCATTTAGTGCATTAATCAGACAGCTGCACTAGTTTCAGCCTCCGCTTTACATAATAGTGGAAATGCTATGTGATTACGGAATACGATAATGTTAAGGAAGTTGAACAAGTTGTGATAGTGCCAGTACTGATAGGCGTGGCTATAGTCAAGGCTTGAATTGAGAGTTCTGGCAGAGAATGAGTTTGGTTGCATTATCACTGCCCCAATTTCCATTCCTTCTACCCCCTCCTTTGAAAAAGGAAAGCATCACAATTGTTTCAATTTTGTCTTTCAGATTTTCCGCTTGCATTAACTTTTTTTCAAGTATTTCTTGTTACTTCAGTATTAAGTGTGTCTACATGCTGCTGGTGATCAGGTAATGATTTGTCAGTAATAATCTTAACTTTTTAATAGTAGCACTATCCCAAAGTTAGCTTACCTTCACCACTGTTTAACTATTGCTGAGAGTTAGTCCAGCCATGTCACGCAAAGGCATTACTCAAGATTTACAAATCAGATAGTCTGGTGGTGAAGAATAGAATACTGGAGCCTGTTCTTCATTGCTTCCAAGCCTTATTCAGACAGCTCCACATTACACACACCATACCCTAGATAAGCTCTCTTATATATGGATACAAGAGAGCCCCAATTGATACACACCATCTGAATACAATTAACACATTGATATAAATCACTTGGATAATTAACACAAGGTGGAGGTAATTTCTTCAACATTATCCATGTATCTACTAAATGCCTTTCTGCCCATCTATAAGTACTTTGTCCTTTTGTAGTATCACTATTATTTTTCTACTTCACCTTCATTCAGCCACTGCAGTTAGTTTTCACTCCAACAAGTTGACACTAATGTATACACTTCTTGGCAAGTCTGAGTGTTGTTTCTACTTGCTGCATGAGTAATAACTCAGAGTTTAAAGATTACAAACACAAATTTTCATTTCTTAGCCATTACTTTTGCATCATTCGAATCTGTCCATGTGTCCACTGAATGAGAGGGGGCAGTGATAAAGCAACAAATGCAATGGTGTACATCATTATCCAGGCTAGGCAGGCAGTATGCTCATACAGTTCAAGTGTAAGACAGCAGCACAGGGCTATCATTTTAAAAACATTTAAAAGGAGGGGTGGAGGAGATGACGAGAATTTTTTTATGCAGAGTGTTATGATGATCTGGGATGCACCGTCTGAAAGGGTGGTGGAAGCAGATTCAATAGTAACTTTCAAAAGGGAACTAGATATATTCTTGAAAAGGAGAGTGGTAGGTCTATGGGGAAAGAGTGGGGGAGTGGGACTAATTGGAAAGCTCTTTCAAAGAGCTGGCACAGGCATGATGGGCTGAATGGCTGCCTTCTGTGCTGCAAGATTCTATGATCTAATGTTCATATTAATTTATATATGAGATGTGCAATTTGTTTTATCTAAGCCTGCTATATCCCATCAAAGCCAAAGTAAATGCAATGTTCCACATTATGCATTAGTGAATTATTCTATCTTATAAGGCACCCCCCCACACCCCCCAAATTGAAAAACTCAAGTTGGAGGGATAAGGCATATAGTGTGGGCACCAATATTGCAGAATAGAGAACAGACGGTAAATTGGAAAGTAGTGATTGAATAATGCTGAGCTTTGGTTTTAAAAGGCTGAAGACTGAAGGAGGAAGGCAAGAATAAAGAGCTAGATTTTAACTTTCACTGCGGCTGCAGATCAGCTACCCATTAGACACCCCGTCCGATTTTCCATTCCAATGAAGCCATTAATTTGAACCCAGGTTTCAGAAGTGAAAGGCCAACACCTAGCCCATTGCACCACCCTGTTCCCTCTCCTTACCAACCTTTTCCACTGAGATCATTTAATTGTACCTCCTTGATGGCATAATAGAAAATCAGAATGAAGCAACAAAGGGTACGTCTTCAGGATCTTTAGGAAAGCTAGCAATTGTACTACTGATGGAAGAGAGCTGGAAAGGAGGATTCACAGCAGTTATGAGATATTGCTCTGCCAAAGACCAGAAAGAATGGCTGCTAGTGGGACAGGAAGACAGTGGATGATACATTTTTATTTGCAACAGTTTGAATGAAAAAGACCAGTTACTCAGGAGAGATTACCACAAAACAGACCACAGCTATAAACTCAACATTATGTACTCTTTCTCTGCAACACTGTATCATGTCAGTACAGATTATTTTCCACTCTTGATCTAATATAAAACGCACAACATCTTTCATACAACATGTGTCTTATTGCAATGTGCTTTGTATATCATACAAAAAAGGTCTGCTGTATTTTGAAAAACTGAAAAATACATTCAGTACTCAAAGGGTAAATGTAAGCAGACAACAGTGAACTCACTCAAATGAACAGCAAAGGGGGACAAAACAGACAGTAAAAGCTAGGAAAAGGGAATATGAAAAGAAACTTGCAAGGGATATCAAAATCAACACAAAAGAAATGTTTACAATTATATTAGGAAAAAAAGAGCGTGGTCAAGAGCAATGTGGGTCCCTTAAAAACTATCTGGTCCTGGGGATTGTCACTCTTTAGTGCCATTAAAGAGTGACAAATCCCCAGGACCAGATGGTTTCCATCGCAGGGTTTAAAGGAAGTAGGTGAGAACATTGCAGGAGCCCTAACTATAATCTTCCAAAGTTCCTTCTATTCAGGAACCATTCCTTTAAATTGGAAAATTGAACATGTCACTCCACTATTTAAGAAAGGCGAGAGGGGGAAACCAGGGAATTATAGACCAGTTAGCTTAACATTTGTTGTCGGGAAATTACTAGAGTCTATAATAAAGGATAGAGCGACTGAACACCTTGAAAATTTTCAGCTGATCAGAGAGAGCCAGCATGGATTTGTAAAGGGTAGGGCATGCCTGACAAACCTGATTGAATTTTTTGAAGAAGTGACTAAAGTAGTGGACAGGGGAATGTCTATGGATATTGTTTATATGGATTTCCAGAAGACATTCGATGAAGTTCCTCATAAGAGACTGTTAGTTAAAGTCGAAGCTCATGGAAATGAGGGCAAATTCTTGACCTGGTTAGGAAATTGGCTGAGCAGCAGGATACAGAGAGTAGGGATAATGGGCAGGTACTCAAATTGGCAGGATGTGACTGGTGGTGTCCCACAGGGATCTGTGTTGGGGCCTCAACTATTCACTGTATTTATTAACGACTTAGATGACGGGATAGAGAGCCACATATCCAAGTTTGCCGATGACACAAAGATAGGCAGCCCTGTAAGCAGTGTAGATGGAAGCATAAAATTACGGAGAGATATTAATAGATTAAGTGATTGAGCAAAACTGCAGCAAATGGATTTCAATGTAGGCAAGTGTGAGGTCATCCACTTTGGACCTAAAAAGGATAGATCAGACTTCTTTCTAAATGGTGAAAAGCTTGAAAAAGTGGAGGTCCATTGTACATAGATCATTAAAATGTCATGGATAGGTTCAGAAAATAATCAAAAAGGCTAAAGGAATGTTGGCCTTTATATCTAGAGGACTAGAATGCAAGGAGATAAAAATTATGCCACAGCTATACAAAGCCCTGGTTTCACCACACCTGGAGTACTGTGTTCAGTTTTGGGCACCGAATCTTAGGAAGGACATATTGGCCTTGGAGGGAGTGCAGCGTAGATTTATTAGAATGATACCTGGACTCCAAGGGTTAAATTACAAGGCGAGATTACACAAACCATGGTTGTATTCCCTGGAATTTAGAAGATTAAGGGGTGATTTGATCGAAGTTTTCAAGATATTAAGGGGAATTGATAGGGTAGAGAGAAACTATTTCCGCTGTTCGGGGAGTCTAGGACTAGGGGACAGAGCCTAAAATTAGAGCCAGGACTTTCAGGAGTGATGTTAGGAAACACTTCTACAGGCAGAGGATGGTAGAAGTTTGGAACTCTCTTCCGCAAATGGCAGTTGATGCCAGCTCAATTGTTAATTTTATATCCGAGATTAATGGATTTTTGTTAACCAAAGGTATTAAGGGATATGGGGCTAAGGCAGGTATATAGAGTTGGGTCACAGATCAGCCATGGCCTGATTGAATGGCGGAACAGGCTCTAGGAGCTGACTGTTTGTATGTTCCTATCTAGTGTGCAACGTCAATGCTGCCTTCTATCTACTGATTCAATTTCTTCATGAATAGATGTAAAATCGTAACTATGTACTAAAAACAATTGGTGAGCCTTTCCAAATGTCTGTGGATGTGGTGGGAAATCTCATTGTCTTTGGCGGAATTGAAAAGCAAGGATTATGTTAGAAATAAATTGCAAGATAGATATTGAAATTATGCAGAGCTAAAATTCCATTACAATCTTCTTAGAACAGAGCAGGTTAAGAGGAGATTTGCTAGAGGTGTTCAAAATCATGAATGGTTTTGACAGAGTAAATAAGGAGAAACTGTTTCCGGTGGCAGAAGGATCGGTAACCAGAGGACACAGATTAAAAGGTGAACGGCAAAAGAGCCAGAGGCAACATGAGAAAACATTTTTTTACCCAGCGAGTTGTAATGATCTGGAATGCACTGCTTGAAAGGGTGGTGGAAGCAGATCAATAGTAACTTTCAAAAGGGAATTGGATAAATACTTGATGGGAAAAAATATACAGGGCTATGGGGAAAGAGCAGGGAAATGGGACCAAATGGATAGCCTTTCAAAGAGCCGGCACAGGCACGATGGGCCGAATGACCTCCACTTGTGCTATACCTACTATGATACTATGAATTTGGATAGAAACCATATCAAGGTTTAATCTCATCACAATCTGCATTACTTCACTTATAAACAACAACGTAGAAAAACGTCCCAGCATAATCAGCCAAAAATCAATACCAAACAACAGAAGGAGATGTTAGGAGGGGTAACTAAAAGCTTGGTCAAAATGGGTCTTAAATTAGGAGATGGTGCTGGAGAGGCAGAGGTTGAGGGAGGGAGCTCCAGAGCTTAGGGACTAGACGGCTGACAGCATGGCCGCCAATGGTGGGGCAAATCATTTCAGGATGTACAAGAGGCCAGAATTGGAAGCACGCAGAGATCTCGGAGGATCGTAGGGCTGGAGGAGGTTACAGAAATGGGGGAGGGAAGGTCATGAAGGACATTGAACATGAGGATGATAATTTTAAATTTGAGGCGCTGGGGGACCAGGAGCCGATGTAGGTTAGCGAGCACAGTGGTGATGATTGAGCAGGACTTGGTACGAGATAGGCTTCAGGCAGCAGAATTTTCAATGAGCTTAAGTTAATGGATGGTGGAGAATGGGAGGCCGGCCAGGAAAGCATTGGGTCTGGAAGTGACAAAGGCATGGATCAGGGTGTCAGCAGCAGATGGGCTGAGGCAGGGCTGGGGGATGGGCGATGTTAAGTAGATGGAAATTGGTGGTCTTTGTGACGGAGAGGACCACCATGACCAAAGGAAAAGCCTGTAATAACTGGGTTCTACTTGATTTTATTCAATGCATTTTCAAAGCTTGCCTTCTCATTTACATAACAAAGAAGAAACATTTCTGTGGGATACATAACTATTTGGGTTGTGAAAATTGGAGTTTTGTAAGTGAATTGCATAGCCCATTTATATTAAGCTATCAGGCTCACTCCATTTCCCACTTTTCAGCGATGCCCATTTACAATGAATTTAACAGGGAGGGGCTCTTCGAACTCTAATCATGATTGGTGCAAAATTTTAATCCTTGCTTAGTATCAATCCATTGTGACACACACTTGCATATACATAACACATAGTTGTATCATGCTAGAGATCAGTTATAAGGTGGTAGTTTGAAGCGTGCAGGTGATTTACATAATACCAATACGAAAGGACTTCTGAATCTAGTTCTGAGGGATGTTTTATGTCACTTTCACACTTTAAATGGTTTACCAAGGAGCCCTAGTAAAATTGAAGTCAATGGGAATCAGGGGGAAAACTCTCCAGTGGCTGGAGTCATATCTAGCACAAAGGAAGATGGTAGTGGTTGTTGGAGGCCAATCATCTCAGCCCCAGGACATTGCTGCAGGAGTTCCTCAGGGCAGTGTCCTAGACCCAACCATCTTCAGATGCTTCAATGACCTTCCCTTCATCATAAGGTCAGAAATGGGGATGTTCGCTGATGATTGCACAGTGTTCAGTTCCATTCGCAACCCCTCAAATAACGAAGCAGTCCGAGCCTGCATGCAGCAAGACCTGGACAACATCCAGGCTTGGGCTCATAAGTGGCAAGTAACATTCGTGTCAGACAAGTGCCAGGCAATGACCATCTCCAACAAGAGAGAGTCTAACCACCTCCCCTTGATATTCAACGGCATTACCGTCGCCGAATCCCCCACCATCAACATCCTGGGGGTCACCATTGACCAGAAACTTAACTGGACCAGCCACATAAATACTGTGGCTACGAGAGCAGGTCAGAGGCTGGGTATTCTGCGGCGAGTGACTCACCTCCTGACTCCCCAAAGCCTTTCCACCATCTACAAGGCACAAGTCAGGAGTGTGATGGAATACTTGCCTGGATGAGTGCAGTTCCAACAACACTCAAGAAGCTCGACAACATCCAGGACAAAGCAGCCCGCTTGATTGGCACCCCATCCACAAAGAGATCTAGGAGTACAGGTTCATAGCTCCTTGAAAGTGGAGTCACAGGTGGATAGGGTGGTGAAGAAGACATTCAGCATGCTTGGTTTCATTGGTCAGAACATTGAATACAGGAGTTGGGATGTCTTGTTGAAGTTGTACAAGACATTAGTAAGGCCACAATTGGAATACTGTGTACAGTTCTGGTCACCCTATTATAGAAAGGATATTATTAAACTAGAAAGAGTGCAGAAAAGATTTACTAGGATGCTACCGCGACTTGATGGTTTGACTTATAGGGAGAGGTTGGATAGACTGGGACTTTTTTCCCTGGAGAGTAGGAGGTTTCGGGGTGATCTTATAGAAGTCTATAAAATAATGAGGGGCATAGATAAGGTAGATAGTCAAAATCTTTTCCCAAAGGTAGGGGAGTCTATAACGAGGGGACATAGATTTAAGGTGAGAGGGGAGAGATACAAAAGGGTCCAGAGGGGCAATTTTTTCACTCAAAGGGTGGTGAGTGTCTGGAATGAGCTGCCAGAGGCAGTAGTAGAGGCGGGTACAATTTTGTCTTTTAAAAAGCATTTGGACAGTTACATGGGTAAGATGGGTATAGAGGGATATGGGCCAAGTGCAGGCAATTGGGACTAGCTTAGTGCTATAAACTGGGCGACATGGACATGTTGGGCCAAAGAGCCTGTTTCCATGTTGTAACTTCTATGATTCTATATGATTCTGTGATTCTAAACATTCACTCCCTTCTCCACCGGCGCACTGTGGCTGCAGTGTATAGCATCCACAGGATGAACTGCAGCAACTCGCCAAGGCTTCTTCGACAGCACCTTCCAAACCCACGACCTTTACCACCTAGAAGGACAAGGGCAGCAGGCACATGGGATCAGCACCACCTGCACATTCCCCTCCAAGTCACACACCATCCCGACTTGGAAATATATTGCCATTCCTTCATCGTCGCTGGGTCAAAATCCTGGAACTCCCTTCCTAACAGCACTGTGGGAGAACCTTCACCACATGGACTGCAGCGGTTCAAGAAGGCGGCTCACCACCACCTTCTCAAGGGCAATTAGGGATGGGCAATAAATGCATGCCTCGCCAGCGATGCCCACATCCCATGAACGAATGAAAAAAACCACTGGTAGCTTTATACGATATAGCTTCAATAACACTTTCACGCCAAAAGAAGCGTAAAATATAAATGGAATAATAGATTCAGGATATGGAGAAATGTATCATGTTATAACAATGTTGTTCAAACAGTTAGAAAATATATCGTGTTGGGGAATTTTTTTGTCGTGTGCATAAATGTTCCTCTTCTCACTGCAACCAATTTATGGAAAGGAGGATAGGTATGCAGTAGCCATCATGAGTGATCTGATGAATTGTGACAGAATGGAAAATCAATTTATCGCTTGACTGCTTCTTGTACATTGATATGTAGTACAAGAGAACCTATCTTTTTTGACAAATCTATTTTAAAAAATTGGTATCCCATGCTTGTCTTCAATTTCTGCACCACTACTTGTTAGGACCCAGAACCAACCAATTTAATAGCTATTGCTAGCCATCAAAATGAGTTATGCGGTCAGCAGTGTGAAATGCCTGTGCAAAGTATCCCTTACCTCGTGACATTCCATTTGAAAGGCAAGGCATCAGCCAAGCTGTTCTGTCAGCATGGGCAAAATCAACCAAATGGAGTCAAGCACTACGTTAACTTCTTTTCATGTGTATTATAATGACGGACAAGAATCTAGGATTTAAAAAAACTGCTTCATTATCCTTTTAGGCAATTGAAAATCAGAATTTTGAGTAGAAAATTCATGTATAACAAGCTACAGGTCAAAGCTTACATTTACAAAAGTTGACAAAATGAAAGCTTTGCTCTTCCCTTGTTGTCAGCAGCCCCAGGAACATGATCTGGTGAAAATGAGATAATTCTTTGGTGGTACTGACCAACCATTGATCGTACAAACGCCAAACATGAATAGTACTTCTCTCAGCATCTTTCATTCACTTGCCTCCTGCCAAACAGTAAAAATAGTGATAGCTCTTGCTCACATTCTATCACATATGCAAAACTGCTCTATATTCCTACAGAGCAGTTTCACTTAGGTGAAAGGGGTATTACAAATAACTGATGGCATTATGAATTGCATTAATGCACTAGTCCTATGAAGGTGCATTTATACCACACCAAGCAAACAAAACGCAAATTGTTCCTGTGTTCACTTTTGAGCTTGGAGAACCAATTTACACTAGATCTTACTTCCATGGTTTAATTCACTGTGAAGCCTGTTGATATTGCATTTGTGTGATGTCAAAACATTTGGAATTTATGCACATACGATATTTAGTTAAATTTATTAGCAATGAAAATCATTTTTTTTACATTACCGCGAGGAGGGACAGCCAATTGTTTAAGGATTTTTCATAAAATAGTCTGTGTTGGTAAAGTTTGAGTCTTGCTCTTGCCCCACTGTGCACTTTTGAACCTGAACTGCAAAAGACCACACTTCTACTATTGTGTAGGATCTGCCATTCGGGTGTGAAACCATCAGCTTCTGGGGTTTCATTTCAACAGCTCCAGTGCAGTTGGCTGTGAGATAACTGACCTCAATCTCAGTTTACACACCATCAGCATCATAGTGGAAACTGTTTTGCTGCATCACTAAAGCCCGTGTGTAAATTGACCCAGAGCCGGCCTCTCACTGGGTTACCTGCCATTTTAATACACCACTAGAATAACGGCTCTTGCCCCACTCAGGAATTGGATGGCTTGGGCGAAAAAATGATCTTCGTTCCTATGGCTCCAGCTACAGACAGTGGTAACTCAGTAGCCGCTATCAGAACAGAGATACCTATAGCAGCAATCCTCTGGCAGTTCTGTCGTTTAGATGCCAGCGCTCACTGGGAGCAGCCTGTAACAACTCACCTAATTTGTTTTTATGTTTCCCCTCTATGGAGGAATACCTACCATTCTCTTTTATAAGTCTGAGTAAAATATGCTGGCGGTTCAGTTCTTGGTTTAAGTTCACCATTGATGTGCTAGTCATAATTTATCCAGTAGTGTCTCAGTATAACCATCTCTTATATCACAACCTCTGATATGCTACACATTTATAATTCCATTTTTAATGAGTGAGGGATGCCACATAGCAAAATAACAAAAATGACAGTCTGTGGAGGAACACTTCGTGCATTTATGGAATTTAAATTGTTACAATATGTTGATACACATCACATTCATACATACTAACCATTAGTCAATGTTTTGTGCTGACAGTCGCTATCTTGGGAGCATGATCAACATGTCAGCATCTACTGAAAAAAAAACTAGCATGCCCCTGACACGTCTACCCTCCATCCCACTCTTTGACAAGTCCGGCTGATAGGAGACTGGACCCAAGCCTTTCTTTCTTCACCATTGCTCCTAACACTAATGGATATATACCTGGCTACTGCATGCTGTACGTGAAAGTTTACGTGAGAACGGGAATTACTGCTTACTGTTCATAGTGGCTGGATTTCAAAGAATTGTCCATGATTCTGCCTCAGGAACTACAATTTGTATTGGTTTGGGTTCGTCTCCATAGTCTCTCAACCTATAATGACCTGCTTGGTGGTGTGCGTCTCTTCCGCTGCCAATTCGGTGGGTGCACTGATAGGCTCTAATTAGAAGAACACCTAGCAGCTTCCCCTTGTTAGAGACTGCTGGGTTGCTATGGGAGACACAGGAAGCAATTTGCCAGATCTGATTTGATTGTGTACTTGATGATCTTTTGGATGTGGCATGCAATTCTTTATAACAGGAACAGATATTTGGGCATGATCAGAATATTTGAAGGATTTTGCCCTGACCGGTATTTCACCATGATTCTGGGGCTCCATTTCGGCAGATGGGCTGGAGTATGGTATGTTCTAACGTTACTCTTAATTTGCCTTTTTAAAAAAAATTATTGCAGGTTAAAATACTGTGCGCTGCTTCCCAAATGGAATTCCAATTGTTGACTGATACGGTTTGCAAGTCACTCTCTTGCGCTCAAGCCATTTTCCTGGACACATGTAAATAAAGATTCCGTATTATTTCCAAGTTAGACTTGCTTATTCTTTATTGGTTAGAAAGAAGGTTTCCATGGTGAATGGTAGGTGACTCTGGTCAGCTAGGAAGTGATTCATACTGAATCCTACAAGGACTCTGAAATGTATGTCATGTAGCAGCTCATCGAGGATGATTGCTGAAGAATACGGTTATATATTCCAGATTGTTAGTTTTGGAATCTTTTTAACAGGACTGGTGAGAAATTAAATATCCTATTACAGTACTCATTCTGCTCAGACTCATTTTGCTTCAGTGTTACTTCTGTCTCTTAATAAATGCTAATTAGTAGTTTCCAGCCTGAACTATATGGTGAATAAGTGGGTTACATTCTGCGGGTTTTGCAGAGATCAGGAAATGCAGGGGTAACCAATACGGTTTCCAGTATCTATATCAACAGTAAAAGGTGAATTTGCTCTTGGGCATGCAACAGTGTAGCTACTCTGCATATAAGGTCAAATTGTGGTTCAGGCTAAGTACAATGCTTGCCTCTAGAAGATGC
This sequence comes from Heptranchias perlo, assembly GCF_035084215.1. NCBI lineage: Eukaryota > Metazoa > Chordata > Chondrichthyes > Hexanchiformes > Hexanchidae > Heptranchias > Heptranchias perlo. The sequence continues at coordinate 73,268,875 of NC_090331.1, read as the reverse complement.
TTTTTGCATTTGGTACATGTAAAATGAATTGGGAGAAAGCCCCAATCGTAACAGGGAGGACGAGTCCGTCTTTGACATTGGGTAGTTGCAGTTCCATTGAATATCAAAATCAAGTTGATCAGAATGTGAGCATTTGTAATACAACATAAAATTGGCCAATTTGGGCCATTTGAAGTTTCCCTTCAATTTGGATCACACCTTTACTTCTTGTATACAGATAACAGATGAAAGTATTTACTTTCAGGTCAGATTTACAGACAGCAAACTGGGATGTGATTGGAAACTGGAATTTTTAATTTCTTTCTACTATTTTGTCCAAAGGTTATAGTTCCCTTCCCATTTCTTAGTAGTTGTGGGTCTCTTGGATGAGTGTGGATTGATTAGGGAAAGCCAGCACGGATTCTTAAAGGCAAATCGTGTTTAACTAACCTGACAGAGTTTTTTGATGAGGTAACAGGGAGGGTAGAATCATAGAAAATAGGAGCAACAGTAGGCCATTTGGCCCTTCGGGCCTGCTCTGCCATTCAAAATGATCATGGCTGATCATCTAACTCAGTACCCTGTTCCCACTTTTTCCCCATATCCCTTGATTCCTTTAGCATTACGAAATATATCTATCTCCTTCTTGAATACATCTAATGACTTGACCTCCATTGCCTTCTGTGGTAGAGAATTCCACAGGTTCACCACCCTCCGAGTGAAGAAATTTCTTCTTATCTCGGTTCTAAATGGCATACCCCGTATCCTGAGACTGTGATCCCTGGTTATGGATTCCCCATCCATTGGGAACATCCTCCCTGTATCCAGTTTGTCTAGTCCTGTTAGAATTTTATATGTTTCAATGAGATCACCTCTCATTCTTCTAAACTCTAGTGAATATAGGCCTAGTCGACCCAATCTCTCCTCATACGTCAGTCCTGCCATCCCCGGAATCAGTCTGGTAACCTTTGTTGCACTCCCTCCATGGCATTCTCTTTCTCTATTTTTCCCCTCTTAATCAATCTCTTTATTCTCCTTTGCTGAATTCTAAACTGCTCCCAAACCTCAGGCTTGCTGCTTTTTCTGGCAATTTTATATGTCTCCTCTTTGGATCTAATACTATCCCTAATTTCTTTTGTGAGCCACCTTTCCTATTTTATTTTTGTGACAGACAGGAATGAATAATTGTTGTAATTTCTGCACATGTTCTTTAAATATTAGCCATTGCCTATCCACCGTCATCCCTTCCGTAATTTCCTTTATTTAGATTCAGGACCCGAGTTTCGGATTCAACGACTTCACTCTCCATCTGAATGAGGAATTCTATCATGTTATGGTCGCTCTTCCCTAAGGGACCCCGCACAACAAGATTGTTAATTAATCCTTTTTCATTGCACAATTCCCAGTCTAGGATTGCCTGTTCTCTAGTTGGCTCCTCAACATATTGGTCTAGAAATCCATCACATACACACTCCAGGAATTCCTCCCCCCAGTATTATTGCTAATTTGGTTTGACCAATCTATATGTAAATTAAAATCTCCCATGATTATAGTTGTACCCTTCTTGCATGCATCTCTAATTTCCTGTTTAATGCCCTCCCATACATCTCCACTACTGTTTGGGGGCCTATAAGAAAACCCCCACCAACGTTTTCTGCCCCTTGGTGTTTCTTAGCTCCACCCATACAGATTCCACATCGTGATTTTCCGAGCCAATATCCTTCCTCACTATTGCATTGATTTCCTCCTTTCCCAGCAATGCTACCCCACCTCCTTTCCCTTTTTGCCTGTCCTTCCTAAATATTGAATACCCCTGGATGTTCAGTTCCCATCCTTGGTCACCCTGCAGCTATGTCTCCGTAATCGCAACTCTATCATTCCCGTTAATACCTGTTAATATCTATCTGCGCTGTTAATTCATCTAACTTATTGCAAATGCTCCACGCATTAAGACACAATGCCTTTAGACTTGTCTTTTTTAAGATTGCTAGTCATCTTAGTATTATTTTGCACTATGGCCCTATTTGTTTTTTGCCCTTGTTTTCTCTGCATTCCACTATTACTTCTTCCCTTTCTGTCTTTTGTTTCTATCCTTGTTTCCCCCTCCTCAGGTTCCCATCCCCCTGCCATTCTAGTTTAAACCTTCCCCAACAGCACTAGCAAACACCCCTGCGAGGACATCAGTCCCGGTCCTGCTCGGGTGTAACCCGTCCCGCTTGTACAGGTCCCACCTTCCCCAGAACCGGTCCCAATGTCCCAGGACTCTAAATCCCTCCCTCCTACACCATCCCTGCAGCCACGCATTCATCTGGTCTATTCTCCTGTTCCTATACTCACTAGCACGTGGCACTGGTAGTAATCCTGAAATCACTACCTTTGAGGTCCTGCTTTTTAATTTAACTCCTAGCTCCTTAAATTCACCATGCAGGACCTCATCCCTTTTTTTAAAAATCTTTGTCGTTGGTACCGATATGGACCACGACTACTGGCTGTTCACCCTCCCCCTCCAGAATGCCCTGCAGCCGTTCCGTGACATCCTTGACCCTAGCACCAGGGAGGCAACATACCATCCTGGAGTCACGTTTGCAGCCGCAGAAACGCCTATCTGTTCCCCTTACAATTGAATCCCCTATCACTATAGCCCTGCCACTCTTATTCCTCCCCTCCTGTGCAGCAGAGCCACCCGTGGTGCCCCGAACTTGGCTCTTACTGCTTTCCTCTGATAAGCCTTCTCCCCCAACAGTATCCAAAGCGGTATATCTGTGAGAGGGAGATGGTCCCATGGGACTCCTGCTCTACCTGCCTAATCCTTTTACTCTGCCTGGCGGTCACCCATTTCCTTTCTGCCTGCTTAATCTTTACCTGCGGTGTGACCACCTCACTGAACGTGCTATCCACGATAGTCTCAGCATTGCAGATGCTCCACAGTGAATCCACCAGCAGCTCCAGCTCCAAAATACGGTTAGCCAGTAGCTGCAGCTGGACACACTTCCTACACACATGGTCGCCAGGGACACTGGTAGTGTCCATGACTTCCCACATAGTACAGGAGGAACATATCACGGGTGCGAGCTGTGCTGCCATGACTTGCCTTAGATTTACACTGTGTTCACCTCTCAGACTCTCCTCCCCCTCACCTGTGACGCCACACAGTAGTTTTCTCTTGTTGCAGGTCTGCTGCTGCTTTTATCCCCACTCAGTCTTCTGCTGCTCAGGTCCACCGCCGCTCAGTAGATGAGGGCAATGCAGTTGATGTGGTGTATATGGACTTTCAAAAGGCGTTTGATAAAGTGCCGCATAATAGGCTTGTTATCAAGATTGCGGCCCATGGAATAAAGGGGGCAGTAGCAACACGGATTCAAAATTGGCTAAGGGACAGGAAAGAGAGAGTAGTGGTGAACGGTTGTTTTTTGGACTGGAGAGAGGTGTTCCCCAGGGGTCAGTGCTGGGACCACTGCTTTTCTTGATCTATGTTAATGACTTGGACTTGGGTGTACAGGGCACAATTTCAAAATTTGCAGATGACACAAAACTTGGAAGGGTAGTAAATAGTGAGGAGGAGAGTGATAGACTTCAAGAGGATATAAACAGGCTGGTGGCACGGCGGACACGTGGCAGATGAAATTTAACAAAAAAAGTGCAACGTGATACATTTTAGTAGGAAGAACGAGGAGAGGCAATATAAACGCGAGGGCACAACTCTAAAAGGGGTACAGGAACAGAGAGAGCTGGGGGAATGTGTGCACAAATCGTCAAAGGTGGCAGGGCAGGTTGAGAAAGTGGTTAAAAAAGCATACGGGATCCTGGGCTTTATAAATAGAGGCATAGATTACAAAAGTATAGAAGTCATGATGAACCTTTATAAAACACTGGTTCGGCCACAGCTGGAGTATTGTGTCCAGTTCTAGGCACCCCACTTCAGGAAAGATGTGAAGGCCTTAGAGAGGGTGCAGAAGAGATCTACTAGAATGATTCCAGGGATGAGGGACTTTAGTTACGTGGATAGACTGGAGAAGCTGGGGTTGTTCTCCCTGCAACAGAGATGGTTGCGACGAGATTTGATAGAGGTGTTCAAAATCATGAAGGGTCTAGACGGAGTAGATAGAGAGAAACTGTTCCCATTGGCAGAAAGGTAAGAACCAGAGGAATACATTTAAGGTGATTGGCAAAGAACCAAAGGTGACTGGAGGAAAACCTTTTTTTATATAAATACAGTGAATGGTTAGGATCTGGAATGCATTGCCTGAGGGGGTGGTGCAGGCAGATTCAATCATGGCCTTCAAAAGGGAACTGGATAAGTACTTGAAAGGAAAACATTTGCAGGGTTATGGGGATAGGGCAGAGGAGTGGGACTAGCTGGATTGCTTTGCAGAGAGCCAGCATGGACTCGATGGGCCGAATAGACTCCTTCCATGCTGTAACCTAAGATTCTATGATTTTTTTTTATTTGCTCATGGGATGTGGGCATCGCTGGCAAGGCCAGCATTTATTGCCCATCCCCAATTGCCCTTGAGAAGGTGGTGGTGAGCTGCCTTCTTGAACCACTGCAGTTTGTGTGGTAAAGGTTCTCCCACAGTACTGTTAGGTAGGGAGTTCCAGGATTTTGACCCAGCGACGATGAAGGAACGGCAATATATTTCCGTGTCGGGATGGTGTGAGACTTGGAGGGGAACGTGCAGGTGGTGTTGTTCCCATGCGCCTGCTGCCCTTCTCCTTCTAGGTGGTAGAGGTCGCGGGTTTGGGAGGTGCTGTCGAAGAAGCCTTGGCGAGTTGCCGCAGTGCATCCTGTGGATGGTACACATTGCAGCCATGGTGCGCTGATGGTGAAGGGAGTGAATGTTTAGGGTGGTGGATGGGGTGCCAATCAAGCAGGCTGCTTTGTCCTGGATGGTGTTGAGCTTCTAGAGTGTTGTTGTAGCTACACTCATCCAGGCAAGCAGAGAGTATTCCATCACACTCCTGACTTGTGCCTTGTAGATGGTGGAAAGGCTTTGGGGAGTGAGGAGGGGAGTCACTCGCCACAGAATACCCAGCCTCTGACCTGCTCTTGTAGCCACAGTATTTATGTGGCTGGTCCAGTTAAGTTTCTGGTCAATGGTAGCCCCCAGGATGTTGAAGTTGGGGGATTTGGCGATGGTAATGCCGTTGAATATCAAGGGGAGGTGGTTAGACTCTCTCTCTTGTTGGTGTTGCCTGGCACTTGTCTGGCGTGAATGTTACTTACCACTTATCAGCCCAAGCCTGGATGTTGGCCAGGTCTTACTGCATGCGGGCACGGGCTGCTTCATTATCTGAGGGTTGCGAATGGAACTGAACATTGTGCAATCATCTGCGAACATCCCCATTTCTGACCTTATGATGGAGGGAAGGTCATTGATGAAGCAGCTGAAGATGGTTGGGCCTAGGACACTGCCCTGAGGAACTCCTGCAGCAATGCCCTGGGGCTGAGATGATTGGCCTCCAACAACCACTACCATCTTCCTTTGTGCTAGGTATGACTCCAGCCACTGGAGAGTTTTCCCCCTGATTCCCATTGACTTCAATTTTACTAGGGCTCCTTGGTGCCACACTCGGTCAAATGCTGCCTTGATGTCAAGGGCACTCACTCTCACCTCACCTCTGGAATTCAGCTCTTTTGTTCATGTTTGGACCAAGGCTGTAATGAAGTCTGGAGCAGAGTGGTCCTGGCAGAACCCAAACTGAGCATCGGTGAGCAGGTTATTGGTGAGTAAGTGCCGCTTGGTAGCACTGTCGACGACACCTTCCGTCACTTTGCTGATGATTGAGAGTAGACTGATGGGGCAGTAATTGGCCAGATTGGATTTGTTCTGCTTTTTGTGGACAGGACATTCCTAGGCAATTTTCCACATTGTCGGGTAGATGCCAGTGTTGTAGCTGTGCTGGAACAGCTTGGCTGGAGGCGCGGCTAGTTCTGGAGCACAAGTCTTCAGCACTACAGCCAGAATGTTGTCGGGGCCCATAGCCTTTGCTGTATCCAGTGCACTCAGCCATTTCTTGATATCACATGGAGTGAATCAAATTGTCTGAAGACTGGCTTCTGTGATGGTGGGGATATCGGGAGGAGGCCGAGATGGATCATCCACTTAGCACTTCTGGCTGAAGATGGTTGCAAACGCTTCAGCCTTGTCTTTTGCGCTCAAGTGCTGGACTCTGCTATCATTGAGGATGGGGATATTTACAGAGCCTCCTCCTCCCTTTAGCTGTTTAATTGTCCACCACCATTCACGACTGGATGTGGCAGGACTGCAGAGCTTTGATCTGATCCGTTGGTTGTGGAATCGCTTAGCTCTGTCTATAGCATGTTGCTTCCGCTGTTTAGCATGCATGTAGTCCTGTGTGGTAGCTTCACCAAGTTGGCACCCCATTTTTAGGTATGCCTGGTGCTGCTCCTGGCATGGTCTTCTTCACTCCTTATTGTACCAGGGTTGATCCCCTGACTTGTTGGTAATGGTAGAGTGAGGAATATGCCGAGCCATGAGGTTACAGATTGTGCTGGAATACAAATCTGCTGCTGCTGCTGATGGCCCACAGCGCCTCATGGATGCCCAGTTTTGAGCTGCTAGATCTGTTCTGAATCTATCTCATTTGGTATGGTGTAGTGCCACACAACATGTTTTTACTGCAACTACAATTCATTTTGTGGTTGCAGTAAAAATGCCAGTTATTTGCTGCTTGGAATCATTACCTTCCATTTTAATTAATTAGGTTTTGACTCAAAAGGCCCAAGTCGCAATTTGAAAAAAAAATACAATTGGTGATGCACACCTTAAAATGTACTAATTATAATTTTGGCAATAACTGGACATGCAAATTGTTCTTTTTTTTTCTGCAACAGTATATTCAACTGTGCATTCATCATCTGCATAATGCTTTTAGTTGAGATTCTTGCGCTTCTGTTTTAACCTCTCACCTCTTTTTCACATAGTGCATTATGACGCAAGTCATTTTAGCCTGCTCTAATTGGAATGTAAAACGGTGACAGGACAGAAAAATATGTACTTGCGCAAGCAAAAATGACAAAATTAAAGGGCATAAAAACATTATCTACTATAAAAGCACAGGAACCAATGTAATTGTATTAAATTATATGGAAGCAAATGGTGTAAGTAATGGTGTAGGATTTCTTTGAAGAGAAACTGATGTGGTCGAGTCCATCTATTACATTACTTTTCTATATATGGCTTCCAAAATGCCACATGGTCAATTGCACCAGACTCGTACCAATGGATCATAAATTTTAGCTGCCGATGCTCTGCACAGCTGAATGTGTCAGAATCTCATGAGTCAGCTCATTCATCTGCATATCCATTGGAAGAACTCCGGAGCAAATTCCATGTAAAATGAATGTGCTGGGGTAAGTAGTGTGGATCTCCTAGTTCATAGTCAAGAGGCTATTTTGAATTGCTCACGGGTCATTTCAACCTGCTTGTCAAGAATGTCTTCCACTGGAGAATCTGGCATGGAACAGCCAAAGAAGGCACAAGGGCAATGCAATAGAGAACAGAAGAACAAATCTTACTTTCAGTGAGACTGATCTCCAAACTTTCCTTGAGGAGACTGAACACAGGAGAGCCAGACTGTTGGGTTTTCATGGGAAGAAACCTAAAAAAAAAAGTCCCTCATATCATATGGAGGAAGTTGCGACTGGCACTGAGTGCCAACTCTCACCCCACAAGAAGTTCAATGACTTGACCAGAGCAGGCAGGGTAACACACCAGCTGCTATCCCTTTTCTTTTTTGGTCACTCTGGCCATCAGTACACTCTTCACCCTTTAAAATTAAGAGCTGCACAACTAACCCTTCACACTGCACTCTGGTTAAAGGGGCCACTAACTCGGGGTCTTACAGTATGTGAAGCCTTCTGCCTGACAGTACTTAGTTGCATGCATATCCTGAAACAGGATGATACCATTACACCTCTTATGTCAACTGTCCAATGTCACCCCGGAGACAGTCCTCAATTTATTCGATCACGTTGCAGAAGAAACTTGCGCACAATAACCGTGAGAAGCAGGGCACTTTACGGGACGTTCCCAACGTCAAGAAGGTCACCCCCTATGAGGAGCAGGCTATGGAGCTAATCCATGCTAGGTTAGACACTGCACACCTACACAACTGCTGTGGCATCCCTGTGAAGTACCACAGATTTCCATTATCTTCTCAGTTTCTTTAATCCCAAGGGAGTTGTGCTCATTCCTAACTTGTACCCTCTTTCCTGCAGATGCATCACAGCAATGGGTGGGAGAGGGGCAGAGGAAGATTACAATGATGATGACAACAACGATGAGGAGAGATGGAACTTTTTCCTCATCAATGATGAAGACAAAGAGAATGATGGAAAAGGAGAGGAAATCAAGCTGAAGCCCACCCATGGACCAACATCCTGTCCCGTATTCCTCTGCCTTGACTCACTCGATCTCACCCCTATATCACTTGTTTTTTTCCCATACATCATAGCTCAGATACTTTCACTTAGAATGGAATCATAGAATGGTTAGAGAATAGGAGGCCATTCAGCCCATCGAGTCCGTGCTGGCTCTTTGTAAGAGCAATCCAGTTAGTCCCATTCCCCCGCTCTTTCCCCGTCGCCCTGCAAATTTTTTCCCTTCAAGTATTTATCCAATTCCTCTTTGAAAGCCACGATTGAATCTGCTTCCACCACCCTTTCAGGCAGCACTTCCAAATTCTAACAACTCGCTGTGTAAAAAAGTTTCTCCTCACGTCGCCGTTGGTTCTTTTGCCAGTCACCTTAAATCTGTGTCCTCTGGTTCTCAACCATTCCGCCAATGAGAACAGTTTCTCTTTATTTACTTTAAACCCTGTGGAGGCCGAGGAGAAGGCTGCCCATGGTTTCAGAGCCATGGGTCCCAGGACTGAAAAGAAGGCTGTTTAAAAAATGTCACACCTACTTACAGTTTCTGACGTCATTCTTAGAGGATGTGCAACAACTGACAGCTGTAACCCTGGAGCCTACAGCCATCATTTGCAGCAACAACAGGGAAGTTTAATCTTCATTGCAGACTTCAACGGAGCAACCGGCAGCTTCATTGGAATCTGCAGCAGTCCCCCATCTAAGAAGCACCCGGGGACCAGTCTGTGCCACCTTCTCCATGGAAGCACAGACTGCAGCTCTGGTGGCAATAGGGGACAGAATAGACAGCACCTGGCATACCGGCTTCAAGACCCTGCCGGCTCAGATGCAGGCTGGTGTCTCTTAGGCTTTCAGGAGCTGATAGCTGCCGTTAGAGCACCCAGCCTGCTGATTAGTGAGGACACAGAACCAGGGCCTAGTAATATGGTGATAGCTAGAACAGACCTACCTGAGCCTGCTCTCCTGAAAAGTGTGTCAGTCACCTGATGAATATTACACCTTGACTGATATTAGAGATTCCCCTAGGGTTGCCTGAAATCACCCAGTGCAGTAAAGGATGAGTGTGGTCATCATCTTCATAGAAAAGACAGAGCAGTGTGGGCAGATGATCATGGTTGCGGATCCTCATGAAGTAGGTGGCAGGGAATTGATTCTGGGATGGAAAACCAGCAGAAAGAGCGTTCACCCCAATTTGCTGCCCAGGAAAAATACTGACCCCAATTTTATACAAAAAAATGCCGAAAACTGCATGAAATATTGGGGCCATGTTCTCTAATGTCATGGAGAGCTGATATGGCCTGTATAAAGCCTGCCTTCTATGAAATCCGAATTCCTCATCTGCACAATAATGTTATTACAATCAAATCTCATGGTTTTACAAACATTTCGGAGAGATCATCTTTAATTAAAATCAAAATCTGTTAATGTCTGAAATAAATCAGGAATTGACGATTTTGCTATCAAGCTGAACTGCACTGATCAGTGATGAGCTGGTCGGTCTCGGTTCAGATTTTCAAGTTTGCTTGAACTTCTAAATGAATACCTGGATCTGATCATTGAAATGCTAGGAGTCATATTTATGATCAACAAACCCACTTAAGCTGTGTTTCTTTCTTAAGGATTTCATACATCAAAATAAGTAATTTATAAACCAAAATGAGTGATTGTTCCACTTAATGGGTGACATTTGGTTGGCCTGGGATTTGGGGAATGGTGAGCTTTTCCAGAACTATGGGCCAATTCCCTGTTAGAGTAGCCAACTGTACTAACCTATATTTTTTCCATTAACCCAACTTATTCCTTCTGAATAAATCCCTCACCACCCACACCCCCCCTGCTCCGCCAATAGGACCAATGGTGTATCCAATTTGACAACTAATATACGTCAAGGTGGATGGAGGCCGGGGGTGGGGGGGGGGGGATGGAGACCGGGGCAGGGGAGGCTGCAGTTTTCCTTATGGGGCCCAGAGAAGCACTCCTACTCCTCCTTGCCCTACATAAAGGAAAGTGACAGACTTACTTCAGAGAGCCTTTACTGTCAGTAGATCAGATGCAGACCTGCTTCAGCCTGGTAGGAAAGCTGCGATGGCTTCCTGCTCTGGTCTCAGTTAAAATGCAACAGGGGCCTCATTGATGCAATAGGATGCCAATTTGCATAAATCCTTGAGGCCTCATCTGCCTGCAGAACCTTGTAGGTGAAAATAGGAAATGGTGCCTAAGGGTCGAGTTTTGAGCGGGTAAGTAACTGCCCTTCCCCCAGGATTATGCCGGATGGATAGGGTTAAAATCAACCCCAGTGTTTTATAACAACAGGAGAGTTATAATAAAGAAAGTTAAAACATGTTAGTAAATTGGTATTTTATATATTTTATTAATACAAATTCATAATTTTAACATGTATATATGTAATTATAAGTGCATGTAATTATGTGCAATTATGTAAATGTACTATATAATATAAATAAAGCAGACAAACGTAGAAAAAGTATCCTCAGCACAATGACATTAAGAACTAAAAAACAGGTGCCAGTGTGACAATGTACAGAATGGCTGGAATCCCATATGCACAACGATAATGAAGCCTGATCACACATGTATGGATTGCTGGTTGCACAAGGCTCATCCAATGCGGCAAAAGAAAATGGAAACCATTGTAGGATACAAAAGAAGAAAATGATTAAAAATAAACCAATAACAAAATAGAGCGTGACTGGAGGATATAGGCAAACACTGATGGCCCAGTCTTTTAACATAGTCAAACACAGCAGCCAATTTGTACACAAGGTCCCACAAACAGCAATGGCCAGATAATCTGCTTCAGTGATGTTGGTTTGAGGGATAAATGTTGGCCAGGACACTGGGAGGACTACCCTGTTTTTCTTTGAATAGTGCCATGGGATCGTCTATGTCCACTTGGTTTAATATCTCAACTAAAAAAAAATGACACCTCCAACAGTGCAGCATTCCCTCAGTACTGCACTGAAGCGTCAGCTTAGATTATGTGCTCAAGTTTTTGGAGGGAAGCTTGAACCCACAACCTTCTGCCTCAGAGGATAAAGGACTCCTGCACACCCATAGCAACAGATGCAGACCCCATCACAAATTCCAATCGTGGGGCCATCAGGATAGTCGGGCAGGCTTCCCACTTCCCCCCCACTCGATTTATCCATGACAGTGATTAACATTACATTACAAATAGCCAGCCCTTATACACGTACTTCTCCCTCTCCCCAACAAAATACGTCAAAATAATCTCGTTACCCAGCTGTGAGCTGATGGGACATCTCCCAAATGAGACAAGCAAGTCTGAATGGCAGGTGGTCCCAACAGTATGAAACAGCTCACTTCATCCCAAGAGACACCAAGCCCAATGCATCACTCTGGTGCCTACATTTCTTTTCTCTTTGGAATAATTTTACGAGCTGAAATCTATGTCATTTGTTCTCTGCGGAATTAGTGTGGCTCAGGTTTAAAATTAACCTGTCAATTCATAAGACAAATTATGGCAACATTAGGTCACTTTGTATAGGCTAAACAACTGACCAAATTTACAATTAAAAATAATTCACAATAAGTAAAAATACAGAAAGAAAGAACTTACATTTATTTATCACCTTTCACTACTTTCAGATGTCCCAAAGCACTTTACAGCCAATGAGGTACTTTTGAAGAGTAATTATTGTTGTAGCGAAATGCAGCAGCCAATTTGTGCACAGCAAGGTCCCACAAACAGCACTGAGATAAATAACCAGACCAGATTTATCTGTTCTATGTGCCCACAGAGCTCACTGTGTTCCAAGTGCCCATGGAGTTCACTATGTTTAAATGTCTGTTTGGCTTGTATGCTAGAACTACCAACCACTGAAACATTCTCATATCTTCTTCCCACCTCCCCACTGAAATCAGTGCTGCCAATTAGCAAAGAAACAATTGCTCAGACCTCATACCATTCAAATACAACAGCAAAGAGCAATACCGTGAGTCAAAAAAATGAGGTCGTCTCACCCTTTTTAAAAAAAAGTCCACAAAATGGCTAATTCATTTTTAAAAGGTGCGTTTTCAAAATTGATACCTATTTCTTAGGATTCTTTGTATTTCAGTGTAGTTGTGAAATCTGAACATTGTTTTAAACTGTAAAGTGTCACAATTCCATTAAGTCGCAAAGTAATTAAAACAACATTCATATTAGGGGACACACTGGGGTGTTGGTAAAAGTGAAACTCCCAACAGACCTTAAGTCTGTAGAATTAACTGACAGAAAGCGAGATTCCCAGAATGCCGGAATCTGTGGAATTGACTGATAAAAGTCAGAATCAAAAACTCTGAAGTTTGTAAAATTCACTTATGAATGATAAGCATCCCAAAAGGCCTGAAGTCTGTAACGTCAGAAAGAAATACTTGAAAGTCCTGAAGGATTAACAAATGAAAGTCAAACAACGCTCAACCATTAAGACGAGAAATGTTTGATTCGGTGGACTGAAAATGTGCTTTCATATTTAGGACTGTCATAAAGAATAGGATAAGCAAATGTATGACAACTTTTGTTGCTGTTGTAAAACATCCATACAAGGCAGCAATTTCAGTTCCATATGCTACTTGATCAAGAACAGTTCTACTTGTTTGTTGCTATGCATAATGAAGGACAGAAGTGCAGGTCACTGGTTATTAATTCCAGATTATTCAGGTGTATAGAGGGTTACCAGGAGTTTTAGAGAGATTCAGATCTGCTCCAATGGCTCAGTAGGTAAATGTATGATATGGTACAGCTTCAGGACCTAGGAATTTTAAAGTTCCCAGCTTTGAACCCAGGATTCAACTGAGTTGCTGATCTCAGAGCAATAGTTGATGGGCTAAAATTGGCATTTTAGCCCAAGCTAGAAAGGAAAAAAAAGTCAGCCACTGTTCCTGCTCCCAATCACTATATAGTGACCTCTGCTGGGAAGCGTATGTGGGCATATCTGGCTTATCTGTGATGCCTGTGACAAATCAAAATGAATAGATACTTTGGGAATATACCATAAGGCTGTCCTGAGCATGGAATTATATCCCAGTGATAATCACTGTCTTCAAAACAGGAGGAGAAAATTGTGAGGAAACAAAAGATTCAGTTATAACACTTCCAGATTATTCAGGTGAATAGAGGGTTACCAGGAGTTTGAGAGATTCAGGTCTTCTCCAATGGCTCAGTTGGTAAATGTCACGGTATGTCACAGTAGAAGTCACAATTCATTTATCCAATCAGCAATATGGCAATTGGTACTTAATATTCATTGCCAATAATTGACCACATTAATTCAAAATTACTTAAGCTTTAGTCTGCTAAAAATCATTTGAGAGCAAGAATGCTGTATCACCTCTATTACTCATGTTCCATTGAAATCCAGAAAGCATTATATCACACTTTGCCCTCCATCACAAGGGAATTAATTGGTTTGGAACAGTGGAACCAGTTCAGAGAGCAACACACACATATTGCTCATAAAACACAAATTGTCCCTTCGGGGAATACAAATTGTTGGCAAACATCAACTTTTGCAGTAAATTATATGTCTGAGAATACTCTGAAAATTCTGACAGCTAAAAGCTTATGGAATATGCTAATTATCATGATACCTCAGCTATTTGGTAAGCAATGGATAGTATCTGTTGGAAACATCACTAAGTATGCCCTAGGGTAAAAAATGTCCTGCACTAATTTGGCATCCACAGTGTGTTCTTCTGGGCATTTTCTAATATTTGGTAGCATAGCAGGATGCTTCAAGTGGCAAATGCAACAACTGCTTGCATTTATATAGCATCTTGAATGTAGTAAAATGCCCCAAGGCAAAATCAAACAAAATATGACATCGAGCCACATAAGGAGATATTAGGATAGGCGACCAAAAACTTTGTCAAAGAGGTAGGTTTTAAGCAGTGTCTTAAAGGAGGAGAGAGAAGTAGAGAGACAGAAATGTTTAGGGAGGGAATTCCAGAGCTTAGGGCCTAGGCAGGTGAAGGCATGGCCGCCAATGGTAGAGCAATTTAAATCAGGGATGCGCTGGAGGCAAGAATTGGAGGAGCGCAGAGATCTTGGAGGGTTGTATGAGGTTACAGAGATAGGGAGGGGCGAGGCAGATGAGCTAAGGCAGGGGCGGAGATGGGTGATGTTACAGAGATGGAAGTAGGCACTCTTGGTGATGGAGTGGACATGTGGTCGGAAGCTCATCACAGGGTGAAATAGAACACCATGGTTGCGAACGGTCTGGTTCAGCCTCAGACAGTGGCCAGGGAATGACTTTGGTCTTCCCAATATTTAGTTGGAGGAAATTTTTGTTCATCCAGTATTGGATGTCAGACAAGCAGTGTGGCAAATGAGAGAAAGCGGAGGGGTCGAGAGAGATGGCAGTGAGATAGAGCTGGGTGTCGTCAGCTTACATATGGAACCTGGCATCGTGTTTTCCGATGATGTTGCCGAGGGGCAGCATGTAGATGGGAACCGTTAACAATATCACCTAACATGGGGACCAGGAAGGGAAGTTGGTTGGTCAGCAGTTTGGTGGGAATAGGGTTGAGGGAGTAAGAGGTGGATCTCATGGTCAAGATGAGCTCAGAGAGGGCATGAGGTAGGAGACAAATTAGAGAAAGATGCGAGTTCAGGGCTAGGACAGGGGGGAACCTTAGGGGAAGTTTGGCTTGGTGGGCAAGAGGAAGAAAAGGAAGCAGCAGAGGCAGCTGACCGGATGGCCTCAGTCTTAGTGATAAAGAAATCCATGAGCTCCTCGCACTTTTCGTGGATAAGGATAAGAGGTTTCAGAAAATTGATCCTGGTACTTTCTGGAAGCACACAGACGGAGATAAGTTGCTGGATGCTGGAAAAAAAAGTAATTTTCCGTAGCGAAAAACAGCCTACAACAAGCACCAATCATTATAAGAGTGAAAAAGGAGCTAAAGTGTAAACTACTCCCAGCTCGTGTTATCCCTGATAAAAGAGGAGAGACTGCTTAATATTGTCACTGGGCACAAAGGAAAACATTCTATTTTTCAGCACTGTCATTCCATGTCAAGAAGCACAGAATTCGTAAATATAAGATCAGTATTTTCGAATGGGTAGTTCCAGCAAAGGCTGAAACAGCATTAACAGATTCTGCAGCTAGAATTCCAAATGTAGAATGTAAAATCTGAGAAGCTCATCAGATAGCTCAAGGCACACGAACAAAATGTTGGTTCAACAAGTCTACAATTCTGGTTCAGAGCAACTCCTGTGACATAATTCAAAATTAAGTATAAAAGTTCTTAAATAACCATTATTCAAGCATGGCTAAGAGACACCCTGCTAATTGAGAAATTAATTTAAATGAGAGCTACCAATTCATTCTTATACAATATTTATTTAATAGAGATGATTGAATAAATAGCCACAAAGGAATTCCTATAAAAAGAGGCATATCTGCGAGTTAATGACTTTTTATAGCTTAGACCTGCTTTGAAGGATTGCTTCTGCAAGTGATTTTGGCAGGTTTTTTTCTGCCTATTGGTTGCCTTATTTTAATTTTAAAAGGTTTCCTAGCACGTTAAATCCCTAAAACAGTCAACTGTAAAAGTCCACCTTATTGGTCACTGGAGCACTTTTTGCACTTCTCTTTCAAACTGTCCAAGACAGATCCTGTCACAACCAGTTAGAGGGTAGGTAGCTGGTACAGAAACTGCAGCAAGAGAAGCAGAACAGTTGGCCAAGGCCATTGTTCTAAGCTGCCACCAAGTTTTTCTTAATAAAATCATGATGCAATATAAATGGGGCAGGGAGTTTGCTAATGACTCAGTGAGTCAATGCTCAGACTATGGGTACTGACCCATGTAGATTACGAACACTCCGAGTTCAATTCTTAGTCAGTCCTAAGTTAGCTAGTCTTCACTCGGGCAGCAGTGTGTGGACTACCACAGTCCAGAGTATTCATGAGCTAGGGAGAGGGAGGAAAAAAATAAGCCAGGGTCCATGATCTTGTTCACTATCCAGTGATCCCTGATGAATAACATGTATGGATGCACATCAGCTGAAGGCAGGGTTGAGCTCGGTTGTGATGTCCTCGTCCCATCTCAAAAAAAGCCTCTAAACACTAACTATCTTGGCATTCATATGATAAGTGGCTGTAATCATCTGTAGAATCATACCTCAGCAAAAGTCACCACTTTCATGATGAGAGTTTAAATAATTGATGGATTGGAGTCCAACATAATAATCAGAAGGAGCACTGGACGCTGCAATAGGTTAGACACTATCTTTTCACCTCTTGTGGGGTGGATTTGCATCCAACTCTTGTCAATGGAAAGCATCTCCTCTGTCTACTAGCTGCCAGCACCCTACAAGAAGTAAGCTTAATCCAGTTCCCAGTGGACATGGCTTCACAGCATAAGACTGCCCTTAATTTGGCACTAATTGTTAATGTCACAGAGAGTAGTAATAGGATGGCTGGTGTGCAAAAAATGTGGCAATAGGAAATACTCTTCTGTGGTTGGGACTGAAGAAGGAGCTTTACTCCGAGTATAACCATATTTTACTTGAACGCGGGATGCTTGATACTGACACAAGAGAGTGCCTGAAAGGGCAAGTTGTCTATTTCCACTACAAATGTCCCTTACCTGACCAGCATAAATCACAAAAAAGAAAGGAATGTCACCCTTAAAAGAAACACTATAAGAACAGCAGTTGCATCAAAGACAATTACACTCACAATGCATCCTTCCACCCCTGAATGGCTCTTTAACGCTTGCAACACACAACATAGCCCACATTCCTTGTCTCATACTAACTCAGAACAGGTGCACTTACATCAGGCTCCATTCCTCATTGTGTCCCTGAATCAAGATGTTAGCTTTAATGCCTTGCTTCATGCAATGGAGGCAGATTAGTCCTAGATGTTGGGTAGCGATGGAATACAAGTCGTCTCATCTGACTTTCCAAGTGAACTGAAAAATACACAATTCTTTCTCCTGCTAGGGGTTGATTGGTCACCTTCATTTCCTGGTTAAGCCTATCTTCCTCCTCAGCCCTATAGTTTTCTAACCCACCATCTTACGCAATACTGAGAAGAATTCTGAAAGTGAGACGAGATGTTTTATTTATGATTCTTTAGTTTCTCCCAGCAAATTTCAGGAGCAATCTACTTCCTGTAGGTTTAATTAGAATACTGTGGCACTCTCCCAGGAATGTGACTACTAGTGGTCAATATAGGAACAGAAATTGCTGCAGGTTTCATCACAATTTGTTAACTATCCAGTCATACAAACACATCTTAAATTCACGGAGAAATGCCAAAATCAATACAGGGACTGTTTTTGCATTATTACAGTAAGTTTTCAAATCAATTGTTAAACTTAACAATATGGTAAGGTGAGGTAGCTATCAATAAGGCAAATCAGATACTGGGTTCAGATGAACTACAAGTCAGAATAAATTATACTGAGATTGTGCAGATCGATGGTGCTGCCAATTCTGGAGCTTGTTGTACATTTTTGTTGATTCTACCTCAAGAAGGATTTAGATGTATTATAAAGGATTTAGAGAAGAATGAATAGAATGATTACAGACTTTATGAACAAAAGTTCAAGCAACTGAATTTAGTTAAAGAGAAGATGGAGAGTAAGCATGAAATCAATGAAAGGTACAGATAATGAAGTAAGGAAGAAAGAAAGGATTCACGTTTATATAGCACCTTATCACAGGCTCAGGGTATCCCATACATTACTTTTTAAGTCACTGTTGCTACAAATGCAGCAGCCAATTTTCACACAGCAAGATTACACAAGAATAAATGAGTTGAATGGCCAATTATTTTTCATGGTGTTGGTTGAGGGAAGAATGTTGGCCAAGATCTCATATACACCCCATCAGACAGACTTGGTTTAACATCTCACCTGAAAGACAGCACCTCTAATGATGCAGCACTTTTGTAATGAAACGTCAGCTTGGAGCTTGGATTATGGGGCTGAAAATCTTTGGCTCTGCTCCATCATGTGGTGCAATGGAACCCAGTGACCACTGCTCCTGACCTCACTGGAAATCTGGGGTCAGAGCGGGGTCATCTCACTTAAGTGGCATGCGCCCATATGAGTGCATCTTTGGTCCCCACTGCAGGAGGGGTGGTGGGAAATATGACCAAGGTAATATTTTCAACCTGGCTCCAAAAAATTTTAACCTGTTGCCTAAATGGTCCCCTTTATTAGGGAACCATTTGAATTCATGCTGCTGACGTTCTAATGGGGGTGGTCAGGCCAGGACTAGGTTTGGACCTGCAGGGGGGCTACATTTCCACCACTCAAAGGGCCTGTATACCAGGTTCAAACTGGCGTCCAGGTTGCTGGGCGTTTCAGAGATGGCGACTGAGAACATTTCTAGCATGCAGTACATAATGTGGGGCTTCAGTGACTTCATAGCTGACCAATGGTTTGCAATCACACACATCACTGGATGTGCTGAGGGAGCACCGAGCTGCAAGAGAATGGCAGGAGTTACCATGGATTATGGAGTATCTGTCAGCGTGACACCAAATCTATAGCAGCCAGCCATCGCTTTCAAATGGCTGCAGATGTGCATGCAAGCTCAGCCAGTCACCTCAGCATTACTTGCAGCACCAGCAGATGCAGGTGTCATCTACTAACCCAACAGATGGAGATCCTGGACCATTTCCATCCCAAGAAGCAGCAAACAGCCACCCACACTTTCTCTTTCCACTGGTGAATCATTTAGAAGGAGCACATGGTTAGATAACAAGAAGACATGCACCACACATTTCCATAAAGGGGAAGAAACAGGGTAAGAAATACTGAGCATACATGCACCAAACACAGGTAGGGGAAGTAAAATTGGATTAACTGAATTGAAATGTGTTACGACCGTTCATATGGAATGGATCAAAATCCATAAGCCTTGCCCCCAATTCCATCTCCCTTCATGGCCATTGTCTCGGGTTGAATCAGACTGTTCGCAACCTCAGCATCCTATTAGATCCTAAGATGAGCTTCCAGCCCCATATTTTCTCCATCACAAAAACTGCCTACCTCCATAGGATTATCTGTCTCTGCCTTGCCTCAGCACATCTGTTGCTGAAACCTTCATTCATGCCTTTGTCCCCTCCAGACTCAAGTACTCCAATGCTCTCCTCACCAGCCTCCCATCTTCAACGCTCCGTAAAATTCTGCTCATCCAAAAATCTGCTGCCAATATCCCGCACTTCAATCACCCATCACCCCTGTCCTTACTGACCAACATTAGCTCCTGGTCCCCCAAAGCCTCCAATTTAAAATTCTCATCTTTGTGCTTAAATCCCTTCATAGCCTTACATATCTCTATCTTTGTAACCTTCTCCAGCCCTACAACCCCCCATAACTCTCTGTTCCTCTGACTCTGTTCTCTTGTGCACCCCCCACCCCCCACCTTCAGACTACCATTGGCAACTGTACCTTCAACCGACTAGGCCCCACACTCTGGAATTCCCTCCCTAAACTTCTCTGCTTCTCCACTTTCCTCTCCTCCTTTAAGACTATCCTTAAAACCCACCTCTTTGACAAGGCTTTTAGTCACCCCTTCTAATATCTCCTTCTATGGCTCGGTGTCCATTTTTTGATTAAGTCTCTGTGAATCGCTTTGGGACATTTTTTCTACATTAAAGGTAGAATGCAAATTGTTGTAATAGCAAATACAGAAATGTCTGTGCTTCTCCAATGCCAATAAAGTGATCAATCACTTTAAGATCAATGCTGCTTACAATGTAAGTACATAAGAAAGCCATCAATTCCTTTCACAGCTGTTATATCACAGCCTTTACCTCAACCATTTAATCTCCTGAGTTCTTCAAGATTTCTCCAACTCACTATGGTAATCAAACAAAACTTTAGAATATCTATCTTCTTGCAATCTTCATTATTGCACTCTAAACATTTTCTTTCCACAGAAGTCATTTCAATAGAAACCATTGTGTTCAATGAGTAGATTATTGATGACGAAAATTCCCTTTTTTTATATGAACAAACATCATGACGTAGAAGCCCTTTTCCTAAACAGAAATATATATTTGGCTGACCAGTTACATCCATGCAAAAGTGAATTTTGCTATAAGTACAGCTTTGTCACAGAATAAGGTACGTGCTTGAATGACACACAGTTTAGCTGCAATACCACTAACCTAAAATATGTAATATGGTAATCAGGTTCTAAAAAGTAAAAAGGAGAAATGTGCTCCAAATGGCTGCAAATTCCACCAGGACCTGGATACGATGGGTACGGACCTTGGATTGTGCTCCTGCACCAGATGGGGTGGGTCGAGGGTGGAGGTTCCACAGGCTGGAAGTTTCCACATCCTTAGCCTAGAGGGAACCCTGCATAATATCGGAGACAGGTATGCTGAGGGAGAAGTTGCCTGTCGCCCTCCATTCTGATGCAAGTGGTTCCTACTGGGAACTTCAGGCTGGGATCCGAGCCTGGACCCTCAAACATTAGAGATTATTTTTTTAAGATGTAAGAGCGGCTCTCTTGAAAATGAGGCTGCAGAGGCCTACCTCATTTTATTTCCGGGGAAAGGAGGGCCAAAAACACTGCTGTATGTGGCCGTTTCTGGTGGAGGCCACCCCAGATGCACCTCCCCAGGCACCAACGATCCGCTTTTTATAGCCTCACCCCCTGATCCCACAAATGTTGGAGGGATCCACAATGGTAGCCATGGGCGGGTGCATTCTGGCCCTTATGCAGGGCGGTGACCGCCTGCGCAATTTTGGGCCGTGTATATTGCCACAATTTCAGGTTTTTATGGAACGTTTTCCCCTCTCAGCAGATTCACGGCAATCCTGTAAGTGGATCTTGTTGTGACAATATCTGTCGTTTAAAATGGAAGCTGTCTTTAAAATGGAAGCTGGCCTCTCTCAATAGATTTCAAAACAGAGACAAGTTGTACGTGGGAACCAGTCCAGATTGACTGACCTGAAAATTAGCAAGAATAGATGAGGAAAATATAAATTCCAGTTCATCCGTGGGATTTGGATCTTCTGCTAAATACTACAGGAGAAACCCAGTATTTTTATACAGTTCTAAGGGTCTCTGGAGACATTGCTGTCCTTGACCCTTGATGAAAGAGTCACTGTGACAAAAATGAAATAGTTCAGTCTTGTTTTAGCTTTGCTCATTAGCTCACACAAATTGGGGTCCTATGATGTCAATTTTGAAGAAGCCAATGACTTGCACTTGCCGTTCAGCAGCCTATCCAGCGGTCTTTAAAAGGGCTGCTATAGACCAGTGGAAAAAAGGTCTGTGGAACCAGGAGAATGCTCTTCCTACCCTGCAAAAATCGACACCTCCCAATGTCTAATCCTCTGTGTTATTCCGCCATTCAGCCCCTTGAGCCTGTTCAATTAGATCACGGTTGATCTGAATCTCAACTCCATTTACCCATTTTTGTTCCATTTCCCTTGATACCCTTACTTAACAAAAATGTACCGATCTCAGTCTTGAAAATGTCAATTGTCCCAGCATCCACAGCCTTTTGGGGGCAGAGAGTTCCAGATTCCACTACCCTGTGTGTGAAAAAGTGCTTCCTGATTTCACTCCTGAATGCTAGGCTCTAATTTTAAGACTATGCCCTCTTGTTCTGGATTCCCCCACCAGAGGAAATAGTTTCTCTGTATCTACCCGATCGAATCCCTTAAACATTTTAAATACCTCAATTAGATCACCCCTCAACCTTCTAAACTCAAGGGAATATAAACCAAGTTTATACAACCTGTCCTCATAATTTAACCCATTAAGCCCTGGTATCATTTGGTGAATCTGCACTGTGCTCCTTCCAAGGCCAATATATCCTTCCTGAGGTCCAGTGCACAAATTCTGAATGCAGTTCTCAAGATGGGGTCTGACCAAGGTTCCGTACAACTGAAGCATGAAATGACTCCTTATTTGCACTTTCATTTCAGATGACTATGGACGTACTTTGAACTGCAGAGATATGCCTCTGTGAGCTTCTCTTCAATGTTTTGCATTAACAAGGGCAGCCTGATTGCTCTTCTATTTTTATACTTTGTTCTTCTTGTGGTGCACACATTTTGGGTGCCATGATTTTTTTTCCTCAATGAGGTCAATTGGGAATTCTTATGATTGAGTAAGGGGCTGTCATGTAACATTAGGTGCAGCTTCATTACACTCAATTAGTCACATTACATTATGTTCACAGCACTACCTACAGTGGCCGCGATTTTAAACACCCCTGATAGGCGGGAGAGGTTTGGGGGGGAGGTTGTTAAAATATCAGGATCGGGCAAACCGACCCCAACCTGACCCCATTCCCGTCCCTTTAAATTTTAAAGTGCATAATTCAGGGAACGGGCGAGGCTCCTGCAAAATGCAGGCAGGGGCCTAATTACCTTACCCGATGACATCATCAGCGCCACGGCTTAAATTTAACAGAAAGCGAAGGTATGGCCCATGTTGTGGGATTCCCGGCAGCCGAACCAAGGGGGGAGCTGCCGGCTCCTTGAGATAAGTAGCTCTTTCAGCACTCCTTGTGGGCCAGGAGGAGCAGGAGTGCTGCCCCCAGTCCCCTCAAGGAAGCCTTCGGCCTCCCCCAGCCCCGATCTGCTGCCTCCCCCAAGCCTCCCGACCGCAGGCCTAACCCCACTCCCGATTGCCAATCGGAGCTTCCTTACCAGTGCCAACCTCCCCTCAGCCCTCCTGATTGCTAACCGTAGCTTCCTCCCACCATTCCCGATTGCCTCTCCCACCCCCACCCACAATTGCCGACAGGAGCTTCCTACTCCCTCCCGTTTAGATCGGCAGGACCTCCATGTCCCCGGCCTTGCCGGGTTCTTTGGCTGATTTTGGCCTCCGACGCACCCTTCCTGCCTCCCTATTAATACCTGTAGATTGTAGGAAGAAGAGGAAATGGAAATGGGTGAGGAATTCACTGTATTATTGACCTGGGAAAGAATGTTTTAAAGCAGGACACTCAATACATTGAGGATATAGGGAGAAAGAACAGCATGTAGATTGGCATATTTAGGAGTTAGAGGAACAAGGAAGGAAAATTCCACAGAAACAATAAGGATAATACTATTGATAAAGTAGAGAAAGACAAGAAAAATTACTGCTGAGATGACGAGTTTGGAGTCTATAAATGAGCGACAGGGGGTAATTTTAACCTAACCTGCCTGGCGGGAAACTGACGGGATCAGCTTTATACCTCGCCCAATTTTACTCTCAATGGAGGCTACAATCGGGCGCAGTGTAAAACAGGCATTCAACCCAAACCTGCCCATTTCCCTCCAGGCCGGTTAAGTTAAAATTCCCCCCAAAGATTGCTTATCAGACCACATGCTTTTTCTTTTATCTTGTGCAGCAGTACAAATGGGCATTAGGTTCAGAAGTAGTACTCAACCCTTGATATACTTTATGGCAATTAGAGGCAAAAGAAGTGTTTGGCACCAAAGAGAAAACAAAGCTCCTTGGAGCAGCTTGCAGCTGACTTTATGTTATACATAAAGCTGCAGTTTTGTCACAGGTATCACGAGAGTCACATACTGTTCTTGCAGCTACACACGGAAAGCATTATTATTACAGTCAAAGAACTGCTATAAGGGAATCTATGAAACAATGGGCTGAATCATCCTGTATGTGGGTACAAAAGTGCTTTTGGCAACAACAGTGTACAAGTCACGCATTGCTTTGAACTGTGATAATGCTACTTCCTGAATTCTCACGTGGAAATTTACTGTTGAAGTCAATTTAAATTATCCAGCAGAATGAACTGTTACTAATTGAAATTAAACTGTTTACCTGTGGGAAATAAGCCCCTTTGTTACTGAATGTGTTCAATTGCACACTGGCAGTGAATGTAAGAAATTACATAGAAAACCGCACTAATAGATATTTTGGGAAGTGGGAGATTCCTTGAAACAAGTCATTAAAAGGAAAAGAAGCAAGGTGCTGTCAGAACTCTACATGTTGCCATCTAGACCTCTGGACTAAAGAAGGAAAAACATATGAACCAGGGTTCCCAACCCTGATCACTAACCAGTGATCAGTGACCCCAGCTGGAAAGTATGTATGTGTAAACACCAGGTGAGGACAGAATCAGGCTTAGTCTGTTTCTTTCTCCACAGATGCTGCCTGACTTGCTGAGCTTCTCCAGCATTTTCTGTTTTTATTTCAGATTTCCAGCATCCACAGTATTTTGCTTTTGATTTAGTCTGATACCCCATACTTAAGCTCTCTCACATCTACTATGTTGGCTAATACGAAAAGAATGACCACTCTTGCAAGGAATCAAAGGATGGCTGCTTCTGTGACCCTGCTGCTCTTATCCTTCTTGGTGGCACAGTTCATAGGGGAGGAGGATGCAGTCTAAGTAATCTTGGTGATTTGCTACATTACATCCTATAGATACAGCCACAGTGCACTAGTAGTGGACGGGCTAGTTACTGAGTTCAAAGGGAGGGGTGCCAAACGTGAACTTCTCTGTCCTGGATGTTGTCCTGAGTGTTGACGCAGCTGCAACCATCCAGGCAAATGGTGAGTATTCCATTACATTCCTGATTTGAACCATATAGATAGCGGTCAGGAAGTGAGCCATGCATCAGAGTGTCCAGTCTTTGCCCTGTTCTTGTATCCATGGTATGGTATGATTGATCCAGTTAAACTCCTGGTCAATGGTGACCACCCCCCCTGCGCCCCGAGGATGTTGATGGGGGAGGGAGAGGTGAGGCGATGGTGATACGATTGAAAGTCATGGAGAGATGGCTAGGCCTTTCCTTGTTGGAGATGTTCATTACCTGGTACTGCGGGTGTGTGAATCTTATCAGCCATTTGTCAACCCAAGCCTGGATTATGTCCAAATCCTGCTATAGGCTGGCATGGGCTGCTTCATTATCGGAGGGGTTGTGAACACTTTGTAATTATCAGTGACTTTATGGTGGAAGGAAATTCATTGATAATGCAGCTTAAGATGATTAGGCTGAGGATGCTTCCCTGTAGATTTCCTGCAATGATGTCCTGGGGCAGCGATGATTATCTTTCAATAACCACTTCAGCAAACACTTCAGCCTTGACTCTTGCACTGCTGAGGTCTGCCATAATTGGGGATGGGAATGTTCACTGAGGATGTCCTCCTGTTAGTTGCCTGATTGTTCATCACCATTCTTGACTGGATAATGTACAGCTATAGATCTCCGCTATGATCCATTGGTTGTGGGACTGCTTAGCTCTGTTTATAGCTTGCTGCTTTTGGTCTTTAACGTGCATGAAGCTCTGTGTAGTTGTTTCACTAGGTCGGTACCTCATTCTAAGGAATGCTTGGTGCTGCTCCTGCCTCACCCTGCTATACTTTTGTTGAACCAGTTTTGGTCTCCTAGGCTGATGATGATTGAGGGATATCTTAAATCATAAGGCGA
Source organism: Heptranchias perlo (assembly GCF_035084215.1). Taxonomy (NCBI): domain Eukaryota; kingdom Metazoa; phylum Chordata; class Chondrichthyes; order Hexanchiformes; family Hexanchidae; genus Heptranchias; species Heptranchias perlo. The sequence goes on along the minus strand of NC_090331.1, from coordinate 73,243,101 downwards.
CAGCTTGTGGTCATATACAATTCTGCAGTTGCTCATGACCCACAGCCACTCATGGATACCCAGTTTTGGGCTGCTAGATCTATCCTTAGACTGTCACACTTAGCTCAGTGATAATGCCACACTCTATGATGGAGGATGGCCTCATTTTGAAGACAAGACTACGGTGGGGATTTCCTCCGAGCTGCTACCAGTCCACTGCCGTAAGTTTATTGGAAATGTGGCGGAAACACAGGTTTAAGTCGTGGCAGTGGAGTGGGAACAGCTTCAAGGAAATTTGCATTCTATGTCTTAACAAGAGCTGTGTAGTGGACACTCCTACTACTGCTGTCATGGGCAGATGAGGACAAGAAGGTTACTTCCTTGTGTTGGCTCCCTCATCGTGTAATGCAGGCCCAGTCTAGCAGCTTTGCCCTTCAGCGCTCAGCCAGGATAGTCATTGGTGGCAGTATTGAGTCACTCTTGTGGTGGATATTGTCCCCTCCCAGAATACATTCTGGGCTCTTGCTTCCTTCAGAAGCATAATGATTAATCAGTTGAGGCGGTAGGTAGTGAACAGTAGCTGGCTTCCTTGGCCTTGTTTCACCTGAAGCCATGAGACATCATGGGGGCTAGAGTCAATGTTGAGGACTTACAAGGCAAGTGCCACGTTACTGTATACCACTGTACCTCCCACCTCTGGTAGGTCTATCCTGCCAGTGGGACAAGACAAGCCCACAGATGTGTTGGAGAAGTCTGAGATGTTGGATGATAGGTATGATTGTCGAAGTGCGACTATGTCAGGCTGTTGCTTGACTAGTCTGAGACACTTCTCCAAACTTGAGCACCTGTCCCCTGATGTTAGTGAAGAGAAATTTAGAGGGTCAACGAGGCTAAGATTGCCTAAGTCTTCCACATCACCTCCACCACCACACAACTCCTTCTGCACTGCCACCATAATGCTATCGCATCACTCCTCACATCCACTCAACTATCATCCTCACCTTGCCTGCACTTGCTCACCGCCCCAGTTCCCATTCGAACACTACCACGCAACCCAATCCTCATACAATCTCATGGCTATGTCTCACACGCACCCTCCCATGCATCTCCCTCACGGTCACCCCCACCCACACCAATGCAGGCAGTGGGTCACTATGCAACCATCACTCAATCATACCTCTCTGTGTTTTGCCTTGTTAGGAGAAGAGATGCCAGAATGCCCGGGAGAGGGCAAGGATCGGAGCGAGCCCGCCACACCAGGTGGTCTTAACGGACGCGGAGCAGCAGGCATGGGAAGTAAGCCAGACGCTGGAGTGCCTGTCCGTGGCGGACGCCGAGACTGGGAGCACACAAGCGGCTGGTGACAGAAATCTAACACTCAGCACTCATGATAGCGAATGATCTTAGCATCAGTTGGCATCTGCAGCACCTCAACATCTGTCCACATGCCTAATATTGCTTTCTGTTCTCTTGCAGGCCCATCTGCGAGCGCCGTGACTGAGGAGGGAGATTCCTCAGAGGACCTGCCGGCCTCTGAGGGTGCATTGTCACATCTGAGCCAGCCATCCATCAGCGCAGATACACACACCTCGGTGGGTCCCTGTCCTCACTTAGTTGGGCTTGCACATGGTGAGTCACCACGCACATGTGAGCACGAGCAGACCCTGGTGGTAGGGGCAGCCGTGGAGAGTCCGTGTCGGTGGGAGCACTCTTCTCCAGGCTCTGCTCAGCTGGACCCAGATGCTGAACCCTGGGGGCCAGCTATGAAAAGGAGAGTCATCGAGAGCCAGCAGCACATTGCCGAGGTACTGGAACAGTTGCCACGCGCACTCTCCACAATCGCGCAGAGGATGGAGAAGTCCAACTCCTGCATGAGTGGAATACTGTCACAGGGACGTGAAGGCATCTCTGAGATAGTGTCGCGGGTAGGTGCAGGAATGTCTGTGATGGAGGAAAGGCTAGCTTCCATCGAGCTTCAAGCACGGCTCAACAATGAGTCCATTCAGGCCCTGACAACGGCCGTTCAGATTCAGAGTGAGCAACATTCTGCCACCTTAAACAGGCTGCCAGATACATTACAACTAGCCTTCCAAGGCTTCATACAAGTCCTCCAAACTGTCGTCCAGCAGGATGGAAGGAGTGATGTGGGCCTGGGCCAGGAGAGGGATGATGGAGAAAGGGGACATGGAAGTGGGGACGCCACTCAAAGCTCTCCCACGTCTCACCCGTTGCCCCCCTCTCAACCAGTACCCACAATGCTGCCTCCTCTCCAGGTGGCCGAGTCTGCCCCTGCACAGGTGCAGGTGGAGCAGTCTTTGGAGGGGCCCTCACGGGCACCGAAACCCAGAGGGCATCCACGCAAAGCATCTCATCGGTCAGGGCATGAACAAGAGCAACCTGCCACTACCTCTGCTGAAGCCACAGGGGAAGCACCACGTAAGGGTTCCCATAAACCTAAGGTGAAGGTTTTGTGAGCACAAAGGGGATGCACAAGGGAAGACAAAATGTCATGTTTTTGATTTACTTTCGTTTGTTTTGCCAAGCAGATTAAAATTTGTTATCAACACTACTGCCACGTCTTTGTAAATCTTGTCTGGTTTGTGCAATAATTCCCTTTCCTGAGGATCACCATAAAGACCCACACCTGATGCCACCCATTGTGTCACTGCAGATTGGGTGTAGGTGTATTTGCAGGGCTCTTTTGTGCAGACGACTGAGAGATGCCGGCGATGTCCCCGGTGGCACCCTGGAAGGATGCAAAGGAGAAGTTGTTGAGGGCAGTGGTGACTTTGACAGCGACAGGTAAGAAGATGGTGCTCGGGCCAGCCGGGAGCAGCTCGTCATCAAGGAGGCTGCAGATGTCCACAATTACATGTCGAGTGACTCTGAGCCTCCGTGTGCACTGCTCCTCAGAGAGGTCCAGGAAGCTGAGCCTTGGCTTGTAGACCCTGTGGCGGGGGTAGTGCCTTCTGCAACGCATCTCTCTCTGTGGTTGCCCTCCCTCCTGCTGTGCAGGTGGATGTGTCACAGTATTGTGGAGGTCCACGTGTCAGAGCTGGACGGCGTGGACAGCGAGACTGGTGATGCTGTTCGTCCTCTGAGGAGGTCATGACTGCAGCTATGGTGGCCCCTATCCGGAAGATGTACATTTGAGGGGGTCCGCAAGGTAAGTAAATGTGTCTGCACACCGGGGTTGAGGTTGCAAGTTTGTGAATTTTATTGTTAGGAGGAGGGTGGTGGAGGCCAAACTTTGCCCAAAGTGACAGAGTGGCCTCCGGCAATGAGTGAGGGTCTCCACCACCTCCTCCACCCCCCCCCCCCCCGCCCCCCCGACCTGTCAAATGGACCTTTGCAGCTGCCACAGGCTGGTGGCTGCAACACGTCTATTTCAACTGGGAGTGTTTCCCCCAGTACGGGAAACACTCTCAGTTTGGATGAAAATCCCTACCCTCCTAAAATATCCTCCAAATCAGGTCTGCTAACGACCTGAAGTATCAAAATAATTGGTTTAATTGGGATCCCGCTGGCTTTAATTGCCGGTGGGAGTCCCACATGCGGGGGCTGCGCGCGCATCTAAGCGCGTCATTGGGGAACCCGGAAGTGGACGGGTTGGAGCTGGGCTCCAGACCCTCCCCGGGAATCCCAAATTTTCGGAGCCCCCCCCCCGCCACGAACGGACCTGCTCGGCCATCCTAAAATCGACCCCAAAATCTTTGCAAGGAAATGGCTGTTCCAAAGCCAATTGGTTTTAAGCAGTGTTTGAATGGCAGACAGAGACAAATCAGTCTATGTGTATTAAATAGGTTCGATAGGCTTTTCCAGAGTATGAGGAAAAGGTAGTATAAAGGGACCGTACTTTGGCTATGTAAGAGGTACTGTCTGAAGAGCTCATGCCTAGGCTTGACTGTAATCTTGTTATCGCACTATAACATTGAAATAAAGTCAAGACAAGATACTAGGACTGAATCTGCCTATCATTTTATCCAACAGATTTAACTTCATTTAACTTCACCGGGTAGGGTGGCAAGCTCTCTTTCCTGAAGGACATTAGTGGACCAACTTGGTTTTTCTGACTTTCTAAACCTTTCATCTTTATTTTCTGAGTAATAGCCCACAAATTACCAGATATTAAATATCTCAGTTCTATCTGAAATACATGCAATTGAACTCCAATTTCCATCAGTTGGTGTCTGCTTAAGTATTGCACCCATGCTACTTGAAGATGCATCTGCCAAAATATCTGGATTTGCTGAAAAGTCCTCTCTTGATATTTGTCCCAAATCAATAAACTGTTCTTGCTCTGTTGGGCTTTAATTGATTTAGTCATCTTTATATTTGAAAAGAATTTTCGAAGTCGGTAGGTGTTGTAAGGATGCATCAAACTTCACCAATCTTCAAAGATACTTGCCTCTCTCTGATAGTTTGTATCTTTTCTGGGTCTGCTCACATTCCATCATTATTTATCATGTGTCCTAGGAGTATAATTTGGGTTTGTAAGAAGTATTTTTTGCACTGCCAAAAATATTAAACAGGTTATACTCACAGATAGAATAATAACCATTAACTCTGACTTAAAGTACCAGTTGATGTTTATTCCTTCTCCACACACAGAAATATAGAAGAACTTTTCCAGCTTTTGGAGTTTCTGTGCAAATGGTCCATTCTATTCTATTCAGCAAACTTCCTAGTCTAGGCCATTTTAGTACAGAAGTTCAGATTATGATTTTCAATTTGTATTAAAACAGGAAATTAGAAATTTTATGGAATTTGCATGAACAAAAAATTGAGTAATTTCATTGAACTTACATATGACAAAGAATAGATATAGTTGAATCAAAGGCAAATTCAATTTAGATTACATTTCATACCATCCCTTTAATTACAATATAACAAAGTTGCTTTCAGTTTGAAGAATTAAATGTTTATTTCAAAATCCCATTCAGATTACTTCATTGTGATGTTAATGACTGCCATATTTAGCTGAAAACAGCAAGTTTATGATTTAATTGTCAGTAGTTTTCAATTTTTTGTGTGTGTGGGACCCACTGCAAATTCTGATACATTGCAGGGAGACCCTACAAATACTGACACAATCCTGGGGTCTCGTGACTTAATTTTCAAAAGACAAGGACAGTTATTCAAAGGAAAACAGTGCTACCGTTGCAGAAGGTGTGTTTTATTAGTATACAGCAACAGAAGTGATGTGATATTGCTGGAAAAATAACGGAATGTTAACAACACACGCCGTTATTAATGTGCAAATCGGCCAGTAAATTCAGGGGATTAAGAGCTATGCCGTGAGTTGCGACTCTCCAGAACCTGATTTACCTCACTCCGTCATTTGCTTTGCATCTTGACCTTAGCCTCCCCATAATTTTTAAGAACTTGCTGGATTTGCACATTAATTAACTATTAAACCCACCACAGAAAGTTGTCTGGTAATTAACAGCAAAAGTACCTTTTTAATAACGTGATAATTGTTAGTGCAATGCCAATTAACCTCTCTTGCCCAGAAATTGAACAATTTATACTGTTCAATCTCATTCCTTCAGGTGGTAAATTGTTCTTAAGAGATTTTTAAAAATGTCAAATTTTTAATTGACATTTTTTTTTCTTTCTGTCTTTTTCTTCCCTCTCTCTTAATCTAATCTTTCTTTCCTTCTCTTTCTGTATCTGATTTGATTCTAATTCACCCCACTCTAATTCACCCTTCTTTCTCAATCCTTAAATCTCATCAATGGAGATGCACTGTTGGTTCCACCGTTCATTAAGGTCCCACTTGCCCCGTTGCCTTCGCCGCACCGTTATCAGCTCACACTTCCAGCAAGTTACGGCACAAAAAGTTTTGAGCTGAAGGGTGCAAAAAGAAGTCCAACTAATGAAGCACACTACGAGATGCCCCACTCTAGCAAGATCCGGCCCATGAGTCAGTAATTACAGAAAAGTTCAGAAATCCGATGACAGATGGCCAGAAATCATAACTTCACGAACCTCTGGGATTGCTTAGCCAACTACATAGCGTCCTTGTATTCCAGTTTGAAATTCTATGGTCTAACAGCGCAAGAGGTATTAAATCCTACTGCAGATTTGATTTATAGTGTACAGCCCCAAATTTCCTTGTAACGCGATCCTGATGGTTAAACTTTCACTCCTCGGTGCCCCACAAAGCCAACTCCATCATAAACAATTTTACAACACCAAGTTATAGTCCAGCAATTTTATTTTAAATTCACAAGCTTTCGGAGGCTTCCCCCTTCGTCACCTGACGAAGGGGGAAGCCTCCGAAAGCTTGTGAATTTAAAATAAAATTGCTGGACTATAACTTGGTGTTGTAAAATTGTTTACAATTGTCAACCCCAGTCCATCACCGGCATCTCCACATCAGAACTCCATCATAGTTTGCGGGGTCAGTGGGAGGGCACTTAAATTGCAAGCGCCATTCAGGGTGCATCTCTGGCACCTGCTTGCTCTACACATCTGGAGACTCATTACCCGGTCACCATTGAGAAGGGGGTGGTGGGTGTCCAGGGACCCTCCAACCCTGGCCATGTTGTCCTCAGGCCTCTATATAAGGGGACTGATCTGCTTCTTTTCTTTAAAAAAAACAAATGCGTAATTTCTTTAGGGTCCAGACTCCACCGATGGGTCCCATTTTTTCCTACCTGACGGCTGGTACTCACTGGGCATACTGGCCTCCAGAGAAATGCCAGGTGTAGACGGACCCAATGGAGCGTCTGCCCCAGCCCTACCCTCTGACAATATCTGCCTCGCAAAGCTACAGGCAATGGTTCTGCCCTTCCCTCACAAACTACGTAAAATGGTCACACAATTAGGTTGCTGCCATTTTCTGGGGATTTCCATCGATCTCAGGTTTGCTTTATGGCAGGAGACCGACCAAACCCCAGAAGAATTCCATTTAAAGGCATCTCCACCCATCAGCAACCTTTGCCAAGGCCGAAGTGGCCTAATTTTCTGCAATCTTTTAGGCCACATATTTGCTTTGTGCCCCAATTGTGTGTGTTTCTGGGCACAAATATGCAGGAAATTCGAGGCCCATATTTTTAATGTGGCAAAATGTCCCAAGTGCTTCACAAAAAAAAGGACAGAACACCCAACAGGAGTTTAGAAGGACTGTTAGGGGAGGTGACTAAAAGCACAGCTGAGAAGAGATGTAGCAAGGCAAAGGGTTTTAGGAAGGTAATTCCAGAGTGCTGGCGAAAGGTGATTGGAGTGTGTAACCAATGGAAGAGCAGAAAGGGGGGAAGATGCACAGAAAGCCAGAGTCAGAAGAGAAGTGATTGTGAGCTGGGACATAGAGCTGGAGAAGTTTGCAGAGGTGGCGGGGGGGAGGGGAGGGTCAAGGCCTTGAAGGGATTTATAGGCCAGTGTTAAGGGACCAAGAGAAAGTAAGGATTCCATTTTGTATTAAGCTCCTAAAGTTAAAAATCTCGAGAACTTTTCTTACAGCAGCAGTCTTCACAGAGGTCACAAACTGTCTGATTTCGAGGTTAAACACATCGAGTACATTTGGCTCTGAACTTCCTCACAATTTATACACACTAAGAGACAAACTTAACTGTAGTGTAGCCATAATAGGTACATTCTATGCTTTGCTCCTGCTCCTGCTGGGCCCTGGGACCACAGATGAACTTCTTGATAAAGACTGATATGAACTGGTGCAAAGTGTATGAATGCAATGTAATTATAAAGATGTAAAAAGACATTGTAATGCGAGGTTAGAAGATGAAGCTGAAGAAAGAGATCCAGAGTGTTGAGCTCAAAGACTAACGTGTAATCTTCGATAGCAAAGCATCGCCTTGTGTTCTGGGGGATGTTGTCTGAGAGTATGTTCATTTCACCCTTAATAAAGTTGTAAGTATTTGACTCCTATGTCGAGAGCCCTCATTCCTGGTACATAGACAAGGACTGCAGCCTCTGTCTATTCGTATACCAGTACTGGGACACAAAACTAATGCACCACAGGATGGGGAACCGACGAAGACTGGAGGCAATGGAGTTATGGACGATTTGGAATTTGTGTAAGGTGGCAGTTGGAAAGCCAGCACAAAATCGAGCCTTGAAATGATGACGGTGTGGATGAAGGTTTTTTCCAGTGAGGGGGTGGGGGAGAGGGGTGAAGGTGAATGATATTGGTGAAGTAGAAGTAGGTAGTTTTGTTGATGGAATTGAGTGTCCTGCATGTAATAAATGTAATTTTTTAAAAATGCAGAAGCTCCATTCAGTTTAATTGAACAAAATGTTCCTACACAATGTTTCAGAAACAATGTTTATCTTACTTGCCGGGATGACATTAGTCACTAATGATACAGTTGAGAGTTAGTCATCTCTACACAATAAATAAAATTGGACTATTAAATGAAATTTTTTTAAAAACTCACTGATGAAATATTCCATATTGTATAAATTCAGAACGACTAGTGTGGAAATAAATTGAAGTGATTATAATTTATCACGTTGCTTTAGATCCCCACCCCCCCCCCATAACCATATTTCAGCCTAAAATCTACTGTCACCATTTTCATTTTTTTAATGCTAGATACTATCTCAGCTTCAGCATCACTGGTTCCTTCTGTAAGGAACATAATTTAAGGAACATAAAATACACGAATGAGCTATATTACAGTTTCCACAGTGAGAACATGCATTTCCTATGATCCGAAGCACATCTTTTTGACTGGGTAAATTGTAGCAAATCCCAGGAATTGTACAAGAGAATGCTTACCGCATATACCAACTACTGAAAGGGTTTCACCACCCACCCCCCCACCGCCATATGAACTCTCCTCTCTTTACGGAAGGTGGACTGAAATAGCATTCTACTGGGACAAGGGATGAATAACTAGTTTATTTACATAAAATACATGAATGAACTATATTACAGTTTCCACAGTGAGAACATGTATGTCCCTACGTTCCATGTTACGAAAAACAATGGAGATGCAACTTGCTTTCTTCTCTCAATATTGGCTCAACTTCTCTATCTTAAGCCTTCAAAGCTAAATTGGTTCAAACTTCCTTTTTGTTGCTCGCTGTCAAATTCACAGACCACCTAGTGACTGAGAGAGAGAAAAAGAGAGTCCCTCTGTGATTCTGCCTCACTCTCATTACTGCCCTGACTTCACTCTGATTTTGCCCCACTCTCACTACTGTCCTGACTCCACTCTGATTTTGCCCCACTTTCACTGATGCCCTGAATTTACTCTGATTTTGCCCCACTCTCACTGATGCCCTGACTCCACTCTGATTTTGCCCAACTTTCACTGCTGCCCTGACTTCACTCTGATTTTGCCCCACTCTCACTGATGCCCTGACTCCACTCTGATTTTGCCCCACTTTCACTGCTGCCTTGGCTTTTTTTTAAATTCGTTCATGGGATGTGGGCGTCGCTGGCGAGGCCGGCATTTATTGCCCATTCCTAATTGCCCTTGAGAAGGTGGTGGTGAGCCGCCTTCTTGAACCGCTGCAGTCCGTGTGGTGGAGGTTCTCCCACAGTGCTGTTAGGAAGGGAGTTCCAGGATTTTGACCCAGCGACGACGAAGGAACGGCGATATATTTCCAAGTCCGGATGGTGTGTGACTTGGAGGGGAAAGTGCAGGTGGTGTTGTTCCCATGCACCTGCTGCTCTTGTCCTTCTAGGTAGTAGTGGTCGCGGGTTTGGGAGGTGCTGTCGAAGAAGCCTTGGCGAGTTGCTGCAGTTCATCCTGTGGATGGTACACACTGCAGCCACTGTGCACCGGTGGTGAAGGGAGTGAATGTTTAGGGTGGTGGATGGGGTGTCAGTCAAGCAGGCTGCTTTGTCCTGGATGGTGTCGAGCTTCTTGAGTGTTGTTGAAGCTGCACTCATCCAGGCAAGTGGACAGTAATCCATCACACTCCTGACTTGTGCCTTGTATATGGTGGAAAGGCTTTGGGGAGTCAGGAGGTGAGTCACTCGCCGCAGAATACCCAGCTTCTGACCTGCTCTTGTAGCCACAGTATTTATATGGCTGGTCCAGTTAAGTTTCTGGTCAATGGTGACCCCCAGGATGTTGATGGTGAGGGATTCGGCGATGGTAATGCCATTGAATGTCAAGGGGAGGTAGTTAGACTCTCTCTTGTTGGAGATGGTCATTGCCTGGCACTTGTCTGGCACGAATGTTACTTGCCACTTATGAGCCCAAGCCTGGATGTTGTCCAGGTCGTGCTGCATGCGGGCACGGACTGCTTCATTATTTGAGGGGTTGCGAATGGAACTGAACACTGTGCAATCATCAGCGAACATCCCCATTTCTGACCTTATGATGGAGGGAAGGTCATTGATGAAGCAGGTGAAGATGGTTGGGCCTAGGACACTGCCATGAGGAACTCCTGCAGCAATGCCCTGGGGCTGAGATGATTGGCCTCCAACAACCACTACCATCTTCCTTTGTGCTAGGTATGACTCCAGCCACTGGAGAGTTTTCCCACTGATTCCCATTGACTTCAATTTTACTAGGTCTCCTTGGTGCGACACTCGATCAAATGCTGCCTTGATGTCAAGGGCAGTCACTCTCACCTCACCTCTGGAATTCAGCTCTTTTGTCCATGTTTGGACCAAGGCTGTAACGAGGTCTGTAGCCGAGCAGTCCTGACGGAACCCAAACTGAGCATCGGTGAGCAGGTTATTGGTGAGTAAGTGCCGCTTGATAGCACTGTCGATGACGCCTTCCATCACTTTGCTGATGAATGAGAGTAGACTGATAGGGCGGTAATTGGCAGGATTGGATTTGTCCTGCTTTTTGTGGACAGGACATACCTGGGCAATTTTCCACATAGTCGGGTAGATGCCAGTGTTGTAGCTGTACTGGAACAGTTTGGCTGAAGGCGCGGCTAGTTCTGGAGCACAAGTCTTCAGCACAACAGCCGGGATGTTGTTGGGGCCTTTGCTGTATCCAGTGCACTCAGCCATTTCTTGATATCACGTGGAGTGAATCGAATTGGCTGAAGACTGGCTTCTGTGATGGTGGGGATATCAGGAGGAGGCCGAGATGGATCATCCACTCGGCACTTCTGGCTGAAGATGGTTGCAAACGCTTCAGCCTTGTCTTTTGCACTGACGTGCTGGACTCTGCCATCATTGAGGATGGGGATGTTTACAAAGCCTCCTCCTCCCGTTAGTTGTTTAATTGTCCACTACCATTCATGACTGAATGTGGCAGGACTGCAGAGCTTTGATCTGATCTGTTGGTTGTGGAATCGCTTAGCTCTGTCTATAGCATGTTGCTTCTCTGTGCCTGCTTCAATTGCAGCCTTCAAAAGGTTGCTCAACATTCATTCTCTTCACTGGCTGATCCCATTCAATAAAGTGCCCAGCTCCCCAAAAACTGATTCCATCAGCTCAACAGATTAGCAAGTAATCCAAAAGCCACTATTTAATTACTTTCTAAACTGCCAACTGTATTTCAATCTTTCTATCTTCTGACTGTATTTCATGATTTTGCTTATTTTCACATCGTGTTCTTTGTCCCCCCACCCCCACTGCCTGATATCTTCCCTGTGGTCCCTGACCTGCCACCATTGCCAGTTTAGAAATCACACAACATTACCCTGGCATCAGTGAGTAGCAGCAAACCTGGTTGTCATTTGATTTTCTTTTAAACAATTGCCCCCCCTACAACTGCTGCCCCATATTTTCATCCCACCACCTAAAGTGCTGATGCTCCCCCTTTTCTAGCCAATTACATTTAGTTATGCTTTATTTTCTTCTTGAGCCCCCGCAGATCAAGCCACCATCATTGCCGCTTTGACCCATCAATTCTTCCTAATTTCATTTCATTCCTTTTAAAATGTGGCTGGTTTAACTCCTTTCTGGCCTACTGAATTAATTTACACCACTTCGTTAATTTACATTTTATTTTATTTATGTGCCCCCAAATTGATTTGGTTTGTTTTCCAGTTCGCTGGCTTAATGATGTAAACCAAGTCTTGCCTCATCCAACGTTGACTCAGTCTGCCTTCAGAGAGCTTGAAGAAATTTTTTTTTGTAATATATCAGCTTTATTCTCAGTAATAATACATACACACGTACAGAGACGCTGGGAAAGACCTGTTTTTCCTTTTGAATATCCCCCCACAGGGAGGTGCACCGTTCCCAGAGACACTGCAATACTGGGTCGATGCGTGGAGTAGACGGAGCAAGCCCCTATTCCATCTCCCTGTTCCAAAAATCAACTTAATATATGGTCCCCAGATAGGGGACGTATCAGATATTAAACTGATAAGAACAGATTTTTTTTTCAAAAAATATACTTTATTCATAAAATTTGCAGCAATACATCCAATAGTTGTCATATCACATTCCAAACGTACACAATACAGATTATACAATTTGCAGGTTACATCAAGTACAATTCAATGAACACATTGTACATAATTACAGTTCATGACAGTATAGGGTGCCTCATTGCATTACACTCAATACGGATTATTGATTACAGATACATTACAGTTACATTACAGATTCATTACAGGTACATTACATCAATTTGAATTTTACATTCTGCCCGAGGGGGGTTTTTCCCTGAATGCATCCCCTCGGTATACAACGGCGGGAAGGCTCTAAACGGTTGCCTTTCCCCACAGAGCCTTTGCGGCAGCCGCACCCATCCTCAGTGCGTCCCTGAGCCTGTAGTCCTGGATAATGGAATGTGCCAGTCTGCAACACTCGGTCGAGGACAGCTCCTTGCACTGGAAGACCAGCAAGTTTCGGGCAGACCAAAGGGCATCTTTCACCGAGTTGATGGTCTTCCAGCAGCAGTTGATGTCTGTCTCGGTGTGCGTCCCCGGGAACAGCCCTTAGAGCAGAGAGTCCTGTGTTACGGAACTGCTCGGGACGAACCTGGACAGATACTACTGCATCTCTCTCCAGACCTTCCTTGCAAAGGCACATTCCGTAAGGAGATGGGTGACGGTCTCGTCTCCACCGCAGCCTCCTCGGGGACAGTGCACGGTGGCGCTGAGACTCCGGGAGTGCATGAAGGATCTGACGGGAAGGGCCCTTCTCACCACCAGCCAAGCTAGGTCTTGGTGCTTGTTTGAAAGCTCTGGTGATGAGGTGTTCTGCCAAATGACATTGACAGTCTGCTCGGGGAACCAACCGACAGGATCCACCATCTCCTTTTCCCGCAGGGTCTTGAGGACGTTACGTGCGGACCACTTGCTGATCTCCTTGTGGTCAAAGGTGTTTTTCTGCACAAACTTTTCCACAAAGGACAGGTGGGGTGGAAATGGACAAGCAAAAGGCAGGGATATCTGGGGAAGGTCACAAGGGGTTTTCACTGTTACATCTTCAGATCCCACTACCCCACAAGTAGACATGGGTCGATGTGAGTCAACTCCCATAAAGGTTGGACCGCTCATGATAGTGACTGACACCATTAAACTCAAAGGTACCTACAGCAGATCAGAATTGGTAACAATGTAGTTGCTGTAAGTGTAACATTTATTTCCTGTAGCACTTTTCTGTCATGCTTTTCCTATCAGTTTTCTGTCACACTTTTTTCACTCTCTATTGATTGGCTCAGTTTAATTTGCTATTTTCCTTTGAGGAGGTAGGGAATGTATTAATTAAAAATGAGGAAAGGTGCTCGAAAATTGCCACTAAGAAACTACTAAGGACTTACAAAAACAATCATAACAACATGATTAAATTTAAGTTGTTTTTTGTGAGTTTGAGTAGTTTCATTAATATTGTTATGGGAAGGCCTCAACTTCGCTCAAAAGCCTGCGTTTGAAATTGATATTTCGACTTGATGCTTTTTAGGTTCAGGGAGATGCCGCAATTGGAGCAGCTGCAGAATTTCCCATCATGCATCAGTAGGCATCTGTCAGACTAAGTGGCAGGCTCACTCACAACTAGAAGTATAGCTCCCATGATATAAAAGGATTTTTGAGTTCCTTTTATGATATTTTCCAAATAGTTTAAAAACAAGCTGCACAATTACTTTTTAAATTATTTAGTCAACTGTATAAGTCAGAGACACCAGGAAGCCAGACAGATAGGGTCAGAGGTTGAGATTCCTTTCCCTTTATGCTACATTGCCGCTCGCCCCTTACAAGGTTGGTAAAGTGGAGGGATTGTAGCCGGAGGCAGGGAACCCACCTCCATTCTCACCACCTCAACCTAGGAAGAGGTTGGCGTATCTTTGGAGGCTGGCACACCCAATAGGAAGAACCCAATAGGAAGAGACACATCAGCCTCCTCGATGGTTGTTTGCGGGACTTACCTTGGGGTCCAGGCTAGGATCATGACCTGGACCACTGAAAATTTAATGTAATAGATTTTTTTTTGTTTAATGAAGCAACCGTACAAAGGAAGTCACTGGGTACTGATTAAGACTGTTTCCAGGAAAGACCCCAGAACACTTTTCAGCCTGGGCATCATGGCCACATTTTGTGACAGACACCCAAGATGTGCCAATCGTGGGAACTCACTTCCCACATTTAAATATAGTGACCTCCCACTGACTCCACATACTCCAGCAGGATCAGTGACAGAGGTCCTGGTATAATTGCCAGACAATGTCCTTGAGGAATTTTTGAACCATCGAGTCTTTCCTCATCCTAAGTTAAGTTCATTAAAACAAATGAATTGAATTTTGAAAGCTTCTCAGACAAACATAAAGGCTACAATTGCCATCACCAGTGATTTGTTGACAGTTAGAAAATGAAAACATTCGAATTAGTGACAGTTTTAGAAGGTTCACTCGGTTAATCCCGGGGATGAGGGGGCGGACATATGAGGAGAGGTTGAGTAGATTGGGACTCTACTCATTGGAGTTCAGAAGAATGAGAGGCGATCTTATTGAAACATATAAGATTGTGAAGGGTCTTGATCGGGTGGATGCAGTAAGGATGTTCCCAAAGATGGGTGAAACTAGAACTAGGGGGCATAATCTTAGAATAAGGGGCTGCTCTTTCAAAACTGAGATGAGGAGAAACTTCTTCACTCAGAGGGTGGTAGGTCTGTGGAATTTGCTGCCCCAGGAAGCTGTGGAAGCTACATCATTAGATAAATTTAAAACAGAAATAGACAGTTTCCTAGAAGTAAAGGGAATTAGGGGTTATGGGGAGCGGGCAGGAAATTGGACATGAAGCTGAGTTCGGATCGGTCAATGCCCTGTGGGTGGCGGAGAGGGCCCAGGGGCTATGTGGCCGGGTCCTGCTCCGACTTCTTGTGTTCTTTAGATTTGTGGTTGGGATCAGATCAGCCATGATCTTATTGAATGGCGGAGCAGGCTCGAGGGGCCGATTGGCCTACTCCTGCTCCAATTTCTTATGTTCTTATGTTCTTGTGTTCTTATGACAGTTGTGCTCGAGAGAGAGAGAGAGAGAGAGAGAGACAGACATAGGGGATAAAATTGGTTTCAATGTTGGCGCAAAACAGGCAATAACGAAACAAAAAGAAATTCGGGCGAGGTGTAAAATGGGCTGCCGATTCGTTATCACCTGGTTTGCATTAATGCCAAAGACCAAGTTCACCCCTATAGAGGGTGTATAGCACTATTCCATGACACCACCCACCCCCCCACCCAACACACACACACACACACACACACACACACTTCCAAAGACTAGCATTCTCCCTAATGCTGCCACATTCTGGGATCCTCCACCCAGTGTTGAAAGACCCCTGAACCTCCTCTTGATTCTACCAGAACCCAAGATCTCCCCTCATGGTCCTGCCTTACCTGGAAACTCACATTCCCCACTGCTGCCAAACTCTGCCACTCCCCACCACTCCTCCATCTCATTTCAACATGCCCTCTCTCCTCTGAGTTCACTGCCCTCCAATCTCCCTTAATCTCTCCCTCCATATAAACTCCCCTACCCACATTCAGGGCCACCCCCTCGACCTTGCCATCTCACATGGGCTCTCTACTCCCATCGTGTCAATCACAGATAAGGCCATCTCTGATCACTTCCTTTTATCCATCTCCACCCACATCCCCCTTCCCCCTCCCAACCCCACTTCCTTCTGTATTCGCCCTGGAAAAAACTCTCTCCCAAGTCACTTACAACAGCACTTTCAAATTCCCAACTGTCCAGCCTTTGGACCACCATTCACCACGACATTTCTGCAGCTACCAATTTACTCAATTACATCCTAACCTCCACCTTTAATGCACTTGTCCCCATTAAAACCATAAAACTCTCTGACCTTGGTCATTCCCCCTTCTATGGCCCTCATCTTCGCTCCCTTAAGTCCAAGGGATGCAGACTTGAACATTTATGGTGGATAACTGGTTTAGCCATTCGTCACCAGATCTGGCTGGACCACATAAAGCACTATCGGGTCCTTCTCTCCTCTGCCAAAACTGCTCACTATTCCAGAATCATCCTGGAATGCAAAAATAACCCCTGGCTTCTATTCTCCACTACAAAGAGTCTTCTTAAACCCCTCTCCCCTACCACCTCCACCCTCACCTCCAACAAATGTGAGGAGCTCATGGACTACTTTGTCACTAAGATTGAGATCATCCATTCAGCTGCCTCTGCTGCTTCCCTCCCTTTCCCGAGCCCACCAAGCCAAACTTCCCCTAAGGTTCCCCCCTGCCCTAGCCCTGAGCTTGCATCTTTCTCTAGTTTCTCTCCTATCTCCCCTCATGACCTATCCGAGTTTATCTTGACCATGAGACCCACCTCCTGCTCCCTTAAATCTATTCCCACCAAACTGCTGACCACCCAATTTTCCTTCCTGGCTCCCATGTTAGCTGATATTGTCAACAGTTCCACCTCCTCAGGTACTGTCTCCCTCCCCTTCAAATCTGCCATCATCACCTCCCTCCTCAGAAAATCCACCCTTGACCCCTCTGTCCTTGCAAACTACCATCCCATCTCCAACCTCCCTTTCCTCCCCCAAGTCCTTGAACATGTTGTCACTTCCCAAATCTGAGCCAATCTTTCCCACAATTCCATGTTTAAACCCCTTCAATCAGGTTTCCGCCCCTGCCTCAGCACTGAAACGGCCCTTATCAAAGTCACAAATGACATCCTCTGTGTCTGCGACCGTGGTAAACTATCCCTCCTAATCCTTCATAGAATCATAGAATCATAGAAGTTTACAACATGGAAACAGGCCCTTCGGCCCAACATGTCCATGTCGCCCAGTTTATACCACTAAGCTAGTCCCAATTGCCTGCACTTTGCCCATATCCCTCTATACCCATCTTACCCATGTAACTGTCCAAATGCTTTTTAAAAGATAAAAATGTACCCGCCTCTACTACTGCCTCTGGCAGCTCGTTCCAGACACTCACCACCCTTTGAGTGAAAAAATTGCCCCTCTGGACCCTTTTGTATCTATCCCCTCTCACCTTAAATCTATACCCCCTCGTTATAGACTCCCCTACCTTTGGGAAAAGATTTTGACTATCTACCTTATCTATGCCCCTCATTATTTTATAGACTTCGATAAGATCACCCCTAAACCTCCTACTCTCCAGGGAAAAAAGTCTCAGCCTATCCAACCTCTCCCTATAAGTCAAACCATCAAGTCCCGGTAGCATCCTAGTAAATCTTTTCTGCACTCTTTCTAGTTTAATAATATCCTTTCTATAATAGGGTGACCAGAACTGTACACAGTATTCCAAGTGTGACCTTACTAATGTCTTGTACAACTTCAACAAGACATCCCAACTCCTGTATTCAATGTTCTGACCAATGAAACCAAGCATGCCGAATGCCTTCTTCACCACCCTATCCACCTGTGACTCCACTTTCAAGGAGCTATGAACCTGTACTCCTAGATCTCTTTGTTCTATAACTCTCCCCAACGACCTACCGTTAACGGAATAGGTCCTGGCCCGATTCGATCTACCAAAATGCATCACCTCACATTTATCTAAATTAAACTCCATCTGCCATTCATCGGCCCACTGGCCCAATTTATCAAGATCCCGTTGCAATCCTAGATAACCTTCTTCACTGTCCACAATGCCACCAATCTTGGTGTCATCTGCAAACTTACTAACCATGCCTCCTAGATTCTCATCCAAATCATTAATATAAATAACAAATAACAGCGGACCCAGCACCGATCCCTGAAGCACACCGCTGGTCACAGGCCTCCAGTCTGAAAAACAACCCTCCACAACCACCCTCTGTCTTCTGTCGTCAATCCAATTTTGTATCCAATTGGCTACCTCACCTTGGATCCCGTGAGATTTAACCTTATGTAACAACCTACCATGCGGTACCTTGTCAAAGGCTTTGCTGAAGTCCATGTAGACCACGTCTACTGCACAGCCCTCATCTATCTTCTTGGTTACCCCTTCAAAAAACTCAATCAAATTCGTGAGACATGATTTTCCTCTCACAAAACCATGCTAACTGTTCCTAATCAGTCCCTGCCTCTCCAAATGCCTGTAGATCCTGTCTTTCAGAATACCCTCTAACAACTTACCCACTACAGATGTCAGGCTCACCGGTCTGTAGTTCCCAGGCTTTTCCCTGCCGCCCTTCTTAAACAAAGGCACAACATTTGCTACCCTCCAATCTTCAGGCACCTCACCTGTAGCTGTCGATGATTCAAATATCTCTGCTAGGGGACCCGCAATTTCCTCCCTAACCTCCCATAATGTCCTGGGATACATTTCATCAGGTCCCGGAGATTTATCTACCTTGATGCGCGTTAAGACTTCGAGCACCTCCCTCTCTGTAATATGTACACTCCTCAAGACATCACTATTTATTTCCCCAAGTTCCCTAACATCCATGCCTTTCTCAACCATAAATACCGATGTGAAATATTCATTTAGGATCTCACCCATCTCTTGTGGTTCCGCACATAGATGACCTTGTTGATCCGTAAGAGGCCCTACTCTCTCCCTAGTTACTCTTTTGCCCTTTATGTATTTGTAGAAGCTCTTTGGATTCTCCTTTGCCTTATCTGCCAAAGCAATCTCATGTCCCCTTTTTGCCCTCCTGATTTCTCTCTTAACTCTACTCCGGCAATCTCTATACTCTTCAAGGGATCCACTTGATCCCAACTGCCTATGCATGTCATATGCCTCCTTCTTCTTTTTGACTAGGGCCTCAATCTCCCGAGTCATCCAAGGTTCCCTACTTCTACCAGCCTTGCCCTTCACTTTATAAGGAATGTGCTTACCCTGAACCCTGGTTAACACACTTTTGAAAGCCTCCCACTTACCAGACGTCCCTTTGCCTGCCAACAAAATCTCCCAATCAACTTCTGAAAGTTCCTGTCTAATACCATCAAAATTGGCCTTTCCCCAATTTAGAATTTTAACTTTTGGGCCAGACCTATCATTCTCCATAGCTATCTTAAAACTAATGGAATTATGATCACTGGTCCCAAAGTGATCCCTCACTAACACTTCTGTCACCTGCCCTTCCTTATTTCCCAAGAGGAGGTCAAGTTTTGCCCCCTCTCTAGTCGGGCCATCCACATACTGAATGAGAAATTCCTCCTGAATACACTCAACAAATTTCTCTCCATCCAAGCCCCTAATGCTATGGCTGTCCCAGTCAATGTTGGGAAAGTTAAAGTCCCCTACTATTACCACCCTATTTTTCTTGCAGCTGTCTGTAATCTCCTTACATATTTGCTCCTCAATTTCCCGTTGACTATTTGGGGGTCTGTAGTACAATCCTATCAAAGTGATCTCTCCCTTCTTATTTTTCAGTTCTACCCATATAGACTCAGTGGGCGAACCCTCGGATATATCCCCTCTCACTACTGCCGTGATGTTCTCCCTAATCAAGAACGCAACTCCCCCTCCTCTCTTACCTCCTGCTCTATCTTTCGTATAGCATCTGTACCCTGGAACATTGAGCTGCCAGTCCTGCCCCTCCCTTAGCCATGTTTCAGTAATAGCTATAACATCCCAGTCCTATGTACCCATCCATGCCCTGAGTTCATCTGCCTTGCCCATCAGACTTCTTGCATTGAAATAAATGCAGTTTAATCTAGACTTCCCTTGGTCTTTGCCCTGCTTTCTCAGACCATCTGTCCGGTCATGTTTTGTACACTCTCCCTTACTGCCTTTTGTTTCTGTCACCACTTTACTTCCCACTGACTTCCTGCATCGGTTCCCATCCCCCTGCCACATTAGTTTAAACCCTCCCCAACAGCACTAGCAAACACTCCCCCTAGGACATTGGTTCCAGTCCTGCCCAGATGCAGACCACCCAATTTGTACTGGTCCCACCTCCCCCAGAACCGGTTCCAATGGCCCAGGAATTTGAATCCCTCCCTCTTGCACCATCTCTCAAGCCATGTATTCATCCTAGCTATCCTGTCATTCCTACTCTGACTAGCCCGTGGCACTGGTAGCAATCCTGAGATTACTACCTTTGAGGTCCTACCATTTAGTTTAACTCCTAACTCCCTAAATTCAGCTTGTAGGACCTCATCCCCTTTTTTACCTATATCGTTGGTACCTATATGCACCACGACAACTGGCTGTTCACCCTCCCCCTCCAGAATGTCCTGCAGCCGCTCCGAGACATCCCTGACCCTTGCACCAGGGAGGCAACATACCATCCTGAAGTCTCGGTTGCGTCCGCAGAAACGCCTGTCTATTCCCCTTACAATTGAGTCCCCTATCACAATGGCTCTGCCACTCTTTTTCCTGCCCTCCTGTGCAGCAGAGCCAGCCACGGTGCCATGAACCTGGCCGCTGTCACCTTCCCCTGGTGAGCCATCTCTCCCAACAGCATCCAAAACGGTATACCTGTTTTGGAGGGAGATGACCGCAGCGGACCCCTGCACTGCCTTCCTACTCTTCCTCTGTCTGTTGGTCACCCATTCACTATCTCCCTCAGTAGTTTTTATCTGTGGTGTGACCAACTCACTGAACGTGCTATCCACGGCTTCCACAGCATCACGGATGCTCCAAAGTGAGTCCATCCGCAGCTGAAGAGCCGTCAAGCGTTCAGACAGTAGCTGCAGCTGGACACGCTTCCCGCAGGTGAAGGAACCAGGGACACAGGAAGGATCCCCGAGTTCCCACATCCCACAAGAGGAACATGACACGGGTCTGGGATCTCCTGCCATGGCTTAACCCTTAAGTTAGCTTAACAACAACTACAATGTCAAGAGAAAAAAAAGGAAAGAAAAACTACTTGCCACTCCCTTTAAGGAGTTTACTCCTTTAAATTATTCTTAATTTATTGACCTGTCTGCAGCCTTTGACATGGTTGACCACACCATCCTCCTCCAACGCCTCTCCTCCAAAGTCCAGCTGGGTGGGACTGCGCTCACCTGGTTCCATTCTTATCTATTCAATTGGAGCGAGAGAATCATCTGCAATGGAGTCTCTTCCCGCTCTCACACCATTACCTCAATCTATCCTTGGCCCCCTCCTATTTCTCATCTCCAAGCTTCCGCTCAGCGACATCACCCGAAAACACGTCAGGCTCCACATGCACACTGACGACACCCAGCTTTACTGCTTCTCATGTGTCACGCTGCTTGTCTGATATCCAGTACTGGATGAACAGAAATTTCCTCCAACTAACTATTGGGAAGACCGAAGACCATTCGCAAACTTGAAGTCCTATTTGACCCTGAGATGAGCTTCCAACCCCATATCCTCTCCATCACAAGACAGCCTATTTCCACCTCCAAAACATCACCCTTCTCCGCCCCTGCCTCAGCTCATCGGCTGCTGAGACCCTCGTTCATGCCTTTGTTACCTCTAGACTTGACAATTCTGATGCTCTCCTGGCTGGCCACCCATCTTCTACCCTACATAAACTTGAGCTCATCCAAAACTCTGCTGCCTGTATCCTAACTTGCACCAAGTCCCATTCACCCATCACTGACCTACATTGGCTCCCAGTCCGGCAACGCCTTGATTTAAAAATTCTTATCTTTGTTTTCAAATTTGTCCATGGCCTCGCCCCTGTAACCTCCTCCAGCCCTATAATCTCCGAGATCTCTGCGCTTCTCCAATTTTGGCCTCTTGCACATCTCTGATTTTAATCGCTCCACCATTGGTGGCTCTGCCTCAGCTGCCTAGGTCCTAAGCTCTGGAATTCTCTCCCTAGCCTCTCTGCCTCTCCCTCCTCCTTTAAGACGATCCTTAAAACCTACCTCTTTGACCAAGCTTTTGGTCACCTGACCAAATATCTCCTTATGTGGTTCAATGTCAAATTTTGTTTGATAACGCTCCTGTGAAGCGCCTTGGGATGTTTTATTGCTTTAAAGGCACTATATAAATGCAAGTTGTTTTTGTGGCCTGATGTTAGAAATTACCCATTAAAGTAAATACCATATTCTACCCGTAGTGCTACCAAATGCCAGGTTCCTTCTCTGTAGTGCTGCCATACAACAGAACTACTCCCTGCTACTACCAAAGCCAATGCAACAACAACAACAACAACAACGTGTATTTATATAGCGCCTTTAATCTAATAAAAACTTCCCAAGGTGCTTCACAGGAGCGTTAGCAAACAAAATTTGATACCGAGCCACATAAGGAGATATTAGGACAGGTGACAAAAAGCTTGGTCAAAGAGACAGGTTTTAAGGAGCATCTTAAAGAAGGCAGAGAGGTTTAGGGAGGGAATTCCAGAGCTTAGGGCCTAGGTAGCTGAAGGCACCTATAACTGCTGCTAAACACCACACGCCCTCTCCTAATTACCACTAAATCCAACATTCCTGCTTCCAATCTGCTACATCTTGCTGTACATCCTGGGCTTGTAACCCGGCGGTTACAAAACTACATATTCTCTAACTTACCGTGACCAACACCGGGGGGGCGGGGGAGCGAGGGGGGCAACGTGTGTGCACCTGTCTGTGAAGGTAAAATAGTTTCAAGGTTCCATATTGCTTGGCATGCTTCTTTTGTGCTCAAAGCTCACTTACATTAACATGACATTAAATGATTGTTACGTAGGCTTTAGCAAAGGAAATGAATGCTACAGGGAAATAAAAAACACCTCTTGTGTGGAGGAGGTGTTAGTGAGGGAGGGAACGTTGCAACAGATGACAAAGGATCGGATGTAACAGTGAAGAAACAATAAAGGAGTGAGGGTGGAGGGACATATATGCTGAGTTCGCTGTCGGATGATGAATTAGTTTGGTTTTCAATTCTCCTAGGCTGGAAGGTGGCCATACCCAGGGTCCCTGGGTGGGTGCAATTTTCCAGTCTTGATACAACCTTGCTGCATAAAACTGAATTCCCACAGATATCAAGCAGCTGCTAACCAAAGTACGTAGCACTTAGAAATATTAGTCATATATTACTGAAATTATAATTCCCCCATTATTGATTACATAATAATCGGCAAACGCATGTATCACTCTCTGCGTTTACCAGTGAAAATCTTTCCAATCCCAATGGGAATGAAACTTTCATGAGCAGACTTTTGGATTGTACTGTATTTTATGCCACAGTAATGTTGATTTGAATCCCAATTGTGGTGAGTGCATCACTTCAGTTTAAGTACTGCTTGTATTAATAGCTTTTTGATGCATGCTGACCTTGCAATGGTTGCAATTTAAAAAAAAACATGTCAAGAGTTACAAAGCTGGATGGAATAAAATGCCTGATATAAGATTCAAAGCATGGAGGTAATACGAGAGGCACTGGAGAAGAGCTGTCATTTCAACATCATATGATTCAGCACAAGCAAAATTATTCCTAACTTCAGATTAATTCTGTTGGGAATAGTGAATCGTCATCCTGATTTAAAAGAAACTTGAGTTGTTCAATAGACAGTTGAATATTCAATCTGCCTGAGCAGTTTATTTACACCGAGTTCAATATTTGAATAGAAATAAGAAGCTTTGGCATGAGATGTGTTTCTTTAAGATGGGTAACCAACTGTCTTTTTCACTGACAACTGCTATCACTGGGCAACAGCATCCATACACTTAACAGAATGACAAGCATGCAGTAAGGTCTATTCCTTAATGAATAGAGACATCAAGCTCACACTCTGTTTGAAAACAGAAGAATTATGTCTGTGTCCATTATGTCTCCAAAATACCAAGCAGTCTTTCTGAGATTCAAACCTTAGTCTTCTATCCTTGGAGAAATACTTCATGGTAATAATCCAGCTAATTCAAAGCATTTAGTCTAATAACAGGGGAAATGTTTAATCAACGTTAAAGCAAAACCACATGACCCTATCAGTCATAAAAATATGCTGCAAACATTTACCCCTCTATTATTTCTAACTATGCTCACTGTATCAAATTTAATAAAAACAGAAAATGCACAAACAGTATCTGTGTACAGTTCTGACCAAGGATTAAGGCGCCCGCTCCTTCTGACCCACAAGGATACCCCATAAAAATGAATAGTACTTACCTTCCTGGCCCCGCTCCTGTGTGCCGCCAGGTTTTACTGCTGGGTTGAGCACTGCACATGACTTGTGCGATCCGTAGTTAAAATCACGTTGGGGTCCTAATTCCTTCTTAACACCACGACTTTAATATATTTATGCGGCCCATGCCCTCATGGGTGAAGGGATTCGCAAAATTTCACATGTCCCCCCCCTCCCTCGAAGATTTATTGGAGTTATTAAAGAGACCCTGGTGTGACTGTTTTAAAAAATTCAGGGTCTCAAAATGGCTGCGGTCAGACACATGGCCAAGGGCCTGCAGCATTTGAAATTGGATTCTCGGACAGCTTGGCAGGCTCCGTGTTTCAGACAGGGCTCTTTGAACAATGCAGTTGCATTCACGCCCTGAGGCAAGGCATCAACGTTGCCGGTCTACACAATCAAAATTCGAGCAGGAGTAATCCCAGGTCTAAAGATAGCCCATCAAGGAACATTCAGAACAATGGAAAGCAGTTATGGAACAGATCAGTACAGGTACCGGCCATTAATGTAAATGGGCCAAGATCGGGGCCCTCTTGTCTTACGTTTTCACGCCCAAATCGGACAATGGAGCAAACTGATGAGGCGCGAAAATAACCTGTCACCGGGAGGGTATCACTGGGGCGTCCCAGAACCTCTCTCTCTCTTTTTCTCTTCGCCTCGGCCCGGTGTCCTGCTTGCCTGCTAGCAACCAAGAAGGAAGGCCGTCCAGTAAACATCGCAACCACGTGTCGACGGCAGCAGCAGGACACAGGGGCCAGGCCTTTTCATCTGTTTCATCGGTGAGCATTATTTTTTTTTCTGGCCGTCACAAGACAACCTAGCTCGGTGTAAGGGTGGGAGTTAAAGGGGTATTGCTAAAATTGTGATTTTAGAATTTTCCCTTGATGTGTCTGTTTCTTCCACCCCGTTAAGTGTAAGACTGTATTGCATCCATAGCGATTCCTTTTATCTTCTGTATAATACTGTTTACCTTGTAGTTTTAGTTTTCTTATTAATAAACATTGGTTTTCCTTGCACCAATCCACTGGTCTGTTTGTCTGTCCTTATTACCGCTCGATAAGTCCTGAGCTCAGAATCAGGAAGGGGAAAGCGATTCGAAACCGCACAGCAGGCAGAGCAGCTCAGGAAAACATAACTGGCTGACCTACAATAAGCCCCGGAAACAAAACCCCTTACACGGGGTGACCAAAACCCATGAATTAAAGTGGCAGCAGGTGTGGGTGCATGAGAATGGAGTGGTAAGTATTTTACTGCTATTTTAACCTTCTTGTCGAGCACGGGAGGTTAAAATCGGGGCTATTGTGCCTGTTTATGAAATAAAGTACAGACTTGGTTCGTGCTGTGAAAATTTACTGAATCAAACCCAGAATATTACAATACTATATGTGCTACCATTCAAAATATCACGACAAACACCATAAAGCATATCATAAACATTCATCATTCAAAATATCATTGCAATCACTCTAAAACATATGCAAAGTTTCACTCAAAATACCACTGAGCTCACTGAAAGACCCAAAGGCTCTGAAAATCTGTGGCAGGCACAATCCTGGCAATTACACTAGGATCGTGCCCGTTGTGGAATTCCATTGCTGACCCCAAAAAAGTTCAAGAGGCTTGGGGAAGACGCTGCAGAAACAGGCCTTCAATAGTGGGGGGGCACATCTTCAGCATCTCCCCGACTTGCCAAAGACTCCATAAATGCTGGCAGAAAGCATCCTGTCCAAGGCCCTCTCTCAGTTGGTGCCCTGAGCCTGAACCCTCCGGAGGGACCTACTTGCATCCTTCTGGAGGCCGGTATGCCTCATCTCACTTGGTGTACTAGTCTCTCGACATAAGCTGGGTCCCATTGAGGTCAAGGAAGTGGGGACTGCCAGCGTAGGGCGTCCCCACCCCTAACCCCATCACATTGGTGGCCTTGTTTGGCGGTCAGAGGCTCTGTCCCCAAATGAAGCTGCTGGAAACTCATGCTTAAAGCATATCCAGGTCTCAGCGGAGCTCCTGGCTGTTCCAGCAGATACCCAGTGGAGTTGTACCGCAAAGGCTGAGCAAATACTGGGCCAAGTATTCATCGTTTGAAGCATTTCAAAACATTGCTAATCACAAGCAATGATTCAATCCCAAATGGTAACTAACTTTGTCACTGCACTAATGGCCCCTCACCTTTGATTACTCAGAGGATGAATACTCCACATGGTGTAGAATTGGTATATGTAGATCGCACAGATCCCACACTCAATCCAGAGTCAGTGTTGATTCAGCCAACATCAGATGGGACACCAATGAGGTAAAATTATTTCTGGTGACCCTCCATCTTGATGGAAGAAATACAGCTAGGGTTACTGTTCCTGATCACTATGCAGTGAGTGTGCTGGAAATGCACATGCAGAAGCTGAGTAAGCATAGGCTCAGGTCCTGCTGTAATGGCTCTACGAGTGAATATCCATCAACACTCATGAATGGCCACACTGGACAAGATATAGAAGGGCTACTACCTCCTGTGAATCCAAGTCCCAGAATGAGTCATTGTCATTAGAAGAGGAGAGCAAGAAGTGAAAAAAGGCCTGGCAGAGAAAGCATGTGTTTCAGTTGAGCCATGGAGCATGCCATATAGCCCTAGTCTTGCGAATCAAGTAAAGGGGGAAGAAATAGTGAGCAAATATTCAATATTCAATGATAAAAAACACTGTGGCCCCGATATTACCGGAAGGTGGGATGGCAGGTGGGAGGCGATTGGGCGCGTGGGTAACCCACCCAGTAAAATCCATCTGTTCCCCACGCGATCGCGGGTAAATTGGAGCCACTTAACGTGGCTTCCGGGTTTCCTGTCAGAAACCTGCGCAACAGGTGGACTGCGCACCCGCATCACAGGCTGTCAGCTGGATGATCTTTATTTAAAGGGGCAGTCCTCCAAGGCTGCTCCTGGAGCAAACACCCCAAATTACACAATGGAGCAGCCCAAGGGAAAGGCTGCTCCTAGATTCAGTGATGTCTCACTCCAGTTGTTACTGGATGGGGTGAGGAAGAGGAGGGATGTATTTTACCCGGTAGACGGGAGGAAGCGGCCTGCCTGTGACACCAAGAAGGCCTGGCTCGAGATGGCAGAGGAGGTCACCAGGAGCAGCAACGTCTCCCACACATGGATCCAGTGCAGGAAGCGCTTCAATGACCTAACCAGGTCAGCCAAAGTGAGTACACTTACTCATTCTCCTACACTCCGTCTTCCACATCACCGCCCCCACCCCACAACTCATTCTGTACATGCCAACACTACTCTATCACTTCACTCCTCACACCCACTCAAAGCTCATCCTCAACTTACCTGCACTTCCTCGCCTCCCCAGTATTCATCCCACCACCACCACTCAACCCAATCCTCAAACAATGTCATGGCTCTGTCTCATACTCACCCTCTGATGCATCTCTTTCATGGTCAGCCTCACCCAAACTACGTCGCCACTACTCACTCACGCCGCTCTACTTTCTCCCCTTATAGGAGAAGACAGCCCAGAATGCACGGGAGAGGGCGAGGACCGGAGGGGGACCGCAACATCTAGTCGAGCTCACAGACGCGGAGCGGGAGGGTCTTGAAGTGAGCCGCACCCTTGAGTGCCTGTCCGTCGGGGACGCCGAGACTGGCACCCAACAAACGGCTGGTGACAGAACTTTAACATTCAGCACTCACAATAGCAAATGGTGTTAACATGCCTTGCCATCTTCTGCACCTCAACATCTGTCATCATGCTTAATATTGCCTTCTGTTCTCTTACAGGGCCTTCGGCGACCACCGTGACGGCGGAGGGAGATTCTTCAGAGGACCTGCCGGCCTCTGAGGGGGCCCCGTCACATCAGAGTGAGCCATCCACCAGCGCAGATACACACACCTCAGTGAGTCCCCGTCCTCACTTAGTTGGGGTTGCACATGGTGAGTCACCACACACGTGAGCACGAGCAGACACTGGTGGCAGAGGCAGCTGTGGAGAGTCCGCATCGGTGGGAGCACTCTTCTCCAGGCTCTGCTCAGCTGGACACAGATGCTGAACCCTGGGGGCCATCCATGAAAAGGAGAATGATCGAGGAACAGCAGCACATTTGCGAGGTACTGGAACAGGTGCCACGCGCACTCTCCACAATCGCGCAGAGGATGGAGGAGTCCAACTCCTGCATGTGTGGAATGGTGGCACAGGTAAGGGAGGGCATCTCTGAGATACTGTCACAGGGATGTGAGGGCATCTCTGAGCTAGAGTCGTGGGTAAGTGCGGGAACGTTTGCGATGGAGGGAAGGCCAACCTCCATGGAGCTTCAAGCACGGCTCACAAATGAGTCCATTGAGGCCCTGACAATGGCCCTTCGGACTTAGGGTGAACAACATTCTGCCGCCTTAAACAGGCAGGCAGATACTCTGGCAGTGGCCTTACAAGGCTTCACACATGTCCTCCAAACTGTCGTCCAGCGGAGTGGTAGGAGTCATGTGGGCCTGGCCCAGGGGAGGGATGATGGCAAAAGGGGAAATGGAAGCGGGGAAGCCACTCAAAGCACCCCCACGTCTCATCCGTTGCCCCCCTCTCAACCAGTACCCGCAATGCTGCCTCCTCTCCAGATATCTGAGTCTGCCTCTGCACAGGTGCAGGTGGAGCAGTCTTTGGAGGGGCCCTCATGGGCACCGAAACCCAGAGGGTGTAGGCCCAAAGCATCTAATCGGTCAGGGCATGACCAAGAGCAACCTGCCACTACCTCTACTGCAGCCACAGGGGTAGCACCACATAGGAGTAGTCGGAAGCGTAAGGCGAAGGTTTTGTGAGCACGGAGGGGATGCACAAGGATGTTTGACGGTTTGTTATGTTTTTTTATTTATATTTGCTTTCTGTTAATCGCACATTAAATATTATTATTGTCACCATTACTGCCATATCTTGGCCATTCTTGACTGGCTTGTGTAATAAGGCTTTCGTGAGATTCACTATGAACGCCCACAATTGATGCCACCCATTGGGTCACTCTACAGTGGGTCTATGTATAGTTGCACGACTATTTTGTGCAGGGGGCGGGGGGACGGGGGGCTGATGTGGGCGCTGCTCTGTCTAGACGGTGATTACTGGACTCTTCACACTGTCTGATGTTAGGAGAACCGTTCACATATCAGTGACTCCCTGGCCTCATGAGCAGCCAGGTGAGCCACTGTTCTGCCCATGGGTTGCTCCTCCTCCTCCGCCTCGTCCTCGTCCTCATCCTCCTCAATGTGGGTGGCAGATGTGGAAGGGGCCTCCTCCAGCGGCACCACTCTCTGTTGTGCCATGTTGTGCAGCATGACTGTAATGCATCACACTCTGACTGGTGCGTATTGAAGCACACCCCCAGAATGATCAAGGCACCTGAAGCGCATCTTGAGCAGCCCTTTAGCAGGCTCAATTGTAGACCTGGTAGTGATGTGGCTGTCGTTATATCGACGCTGTTGCTCGGTGGTGGGATTCCTCAGAGGTGTCATGTGCCACGTATGCAGGGGATATCCCTTGTCCCTGAGGAGCCAGCCTTTGCGGGTGTTCAGTGCATGGAAGAGGGGCGGGATGTTGGACTCCAGGGAATCTGGCACACACGTGAAGGAATCTCTTGCAGTGGTCACAGATGAGCTGAGTGTTGATGGAGTGATAGCCCTTCCTGTTAATGAACAGTCCTGGCTCGTGTGGAGGTGCTCGTATTGCTATATGGGTGCAATCGATTACACCCTGCACCCATGGGAAGCCGGCCACACCGTGGAATCCCACTGCCCTCTCCGTCTGGCTGAGGTCATCCATGGGGCATTTGACGTAGTGCGAGGCCCTGCGAAACAAGCCGTCAGTGACCTGCCTTATGCACTTGTTATGCAGACAACTGAGAGACCCCGGTGATGTCCCCGGTGGCACCCTGGAACGATCCAGAGGCGAAGAAGTTGAGGGCAGTGGTGACTTTGACAGCGACAGGTAAGGAGATGCTGCTCGGGCCAGCCGGGAGCAGCTCAGCATAAAAGAGGCTGCAGATGTCTGCGACCAACTGGTGACTGACTCAGCCTCCGTATGCACTGCTCCTCAGAGAGGTCCAGGAAGCTGAGCCTCGATCTGTAGACCCTGTTGAGAGGGTAGTGCCTCCTGCGATGTCGCTCTCTCTGTTGTTGCCCTCCGTGCTGTTGTGCAGGTGCCTGTGATGCAGCACTGTGTTGTGGCGCTCCATGTTGCGAAGGTGGACGGCATGCCTGGTGATGTTGCTCGTCCTCGGGTGAAGTGATGAATGCAGCTATGGCGCTCCCCCATCCTGATGGTGTGAGTTTGAGGGGGTCCGCAAAGTAGGTAAATGTGTTTGCACAGCAGAGTTTTGGGCATAAATTAAGAATTTTGAGTGAAAAGACAAAGGTCTTGCAGCCAAAACTTTGCCTGAAGTGACAGAGTGCCCTGCTGCAATAAATGAGGTTTCTCCCCCTGCCTGTCAAATAATCCTTTGCATCTCCCACTGGCTGCTGGCTGAAATACGTCTGCTCCAACAGGGAGTGTTTCCCACAGCACGGGAAACACGCTGTGGATCCTTCAAAATTGCACCCCTGCCAAAATCTCCACTCAATGAGGTCTCTCAAGTACCTCAACTGTCTGACTAACTATATAAATTATCAACCAGTCGGCTTTAATTGCCGGTGGGAGTCCCATTCAGGAAGTGTGCGCGCACCCGAACGCGTCACTGGGGAACCCAGAAGTCAGCGGGTTGGAGACGGGCTCTGAACCCGCTCCGGATTTCTGCCATTTTACGAGCCCCCCCCCAACCAACGCACCCGCTCCACCATCTGAAAATCGGCCCCTGTGTGTTTACAGCACTAAACAGATATTGGTCTGAGACTGATAACTGCAGAACAACTACAGCCTTAAATATCCTAACCAGCCCACAGGTTAGCACACCCACCACTGTATCTGAGATGGAAACAGCCCAGAAGAGCTGCACATCATTTTGTATCACAATAATGGGAAGTACAAAAGACACAGTGTCATTTTCAGCACAAATTATGTCAGAACAACGGCCTTGAAATTGAGCTCTGCAATATTAGCATATGAATACTTAATACGTTCATACGAAATTTTTTAATCCCTAATTCAATGAAGGAATTAACTTTTTTAAAAAACAAACAGGATTACACCTCTGTTAAAATAGTGGACAAAGAAATTTTAAATGATAGTTGAAGAGTTCATCACATAATGTAATTTCAAGACCAGAGTGAATTATGCTCCATACTGTGCAGTGATAATGTCGAGAGAAAGGTATGATACTGACTTTCAGCTGATAAAAAAATTTCCCTTTAAAATGTTACATCTCTCACACAGAAACAGCTTCAAGCAACTGTCAAACAATTTGTCAAAGGAACTGCAGACACGTTTCCAGGCAAATGGTTTTGGGTTTGTACTTTATCATAAAGAGTCACGCTGC
Organism: Heptranchias perlo; assembly: GCF_035084215.1. Taxonomy (NCBI): domain Eukaryota; kingdom Metazoa; phylum Chordata; class Chondrichthyes; order Hexanchiformes; family Hexanchidae; genus Heptranchias; species Heptranchias perlo. The sequence continues at coordinate 73,211,340 of NC_090331.1, read as the reverse complement.
AGTTTCAGAATTATATAATAGCTCTCATTCCTGGCTAATCGTTGCTGGGACACTACCAGTCCTGGCTCCAATCTGATCCTCTCCTCCTTCCCATCACAGATAACCTGTACCTTCCTACAAATGTCACTACCTACTTTGGTAAGTGACCAAATTTAAAATCAGGAAGGCCCAATGTGGAAACCTAGGGGACAAAATTCGACTTCTGAACTCATCAGCTCGCCATTTTTCATATATTACAGTAAATGGACAGGAAATCGGGGCAGAAACAGAATTTTTAGCTCTAGTCCTTTGAACATTAGGTGCTTTGAAAGAATCAAATAAGCAAACCGGTACTTTCTTTGCTGACAAGTAGTTGAGTTGCAAAGAAGTTGGTATTTAAATGACACTCCTGTTTTAGAGTTGCCATTCCAGCCGTGTATGTCATATCAGTGTATAAGTCTCTACCCGAGAGGCAGAAAGCACACAGAAAGGTAAGAATTCAAGACTAGGGTTGCATTTTATATGAGAAAGGTTTTCTTACTTTGCGTGAAAGAATATTTTATTAGCCAGAATTTTTTTTCTGTAGCTCTCATTTAGAATTTGCTCATTTATAAATCCCACATGACAGTAGTAAAGACTGTAGAATCTTTATTAAAACAATGAGATATGAAAAATGAAGTTTCCTTTCTAACCTTTGAGTACTTGGATACACCAGTAGCAACATATATCAGTTAGTACTGCCACCAAAATCTAGCTGGATATAAGAATGGTTATAGTTCACATTAGTACTTCATCACATTAGTACTTTCAATAGGATACGTCCGATGATATGGACCGTTAGACCCTGAAAATTGGGTTCCCGTTCTGTCCACACATTCCGTGCCAGAAATGCACCTGACACCATTTTGGGCCAGGTCTCCACTTATTTAAGCAGATAAATCACTGGTATTTTCATTTTGGATACGAGTGTGCTGCTTTTGCTATATTGGCTGTTGTAGCTGGCATTAAACTTTACAAAAAGTTATCTGGCTAAGTCTGCACTGGTGTTTTGACCAGATGCTTGTGGCAAATTTCTGGTTGGAATTATTGGTTTGGTGTTTGGGATGCCATTGTGGCTGGAAGAGGAAGAGGAGGAGGAGCAGCAGGCAAGAGTCCGGAGGCCTGAAGCTGCAGAGAGCAAAGGCACAAGGGGGGAAACTCACAGGGGACTTTACCCCACTAGAGTGTACAGGCCAAGAATGTCATACCTGCAGTTCAGTGAGGAACAGCGTGTGAGGAGGCTTTGCTTTACCAGGGGAGTTGTCACAGAACTATGTCACTTGCTGCAGCACCAATTGTAGCCCAACACCTGGTCACACTCACCCTTGCCTGTGGTTCTGAAAGTAACTGTGTCCCTGAATGTTTATGCCTCAAGTTCATTCCAGGTGACAGCAGGTGGTATTAGCAACATTAGACAATCAGCTGTGCATACCTGCATCAAGCATGTGACGGATGCTCTTTTTGCCAGAGCTAATGACTTCATTGCCTTTCCTTTGGAGGCCACGAAGCAGGAAGACAGGGCCTGAGCTTTGCCAGGATTGCAGGATTCCCCCAGAAGCAGGACATCATCGACAGTGCACACGTAGCCCCATGTGCTCCAGCACAAGATCCTGGAGTATAGGTGAACAGGAAGGGCTTCCACTCACTGAATATGCAGCTAGTGTACAACAACACGTAGCGCACAGTGCAGGTCTGCGTCAGGTATCCTGGCAGCTGTTATGATACCTTCATCCTGCGCCAATCCTTAATTCCCCCTTTCTTTCAACCAGACCATCAAGTCAGAGGCTGACAACTTGGAGACAAGGGCTAACCACTCCAGAAATGACTCACGATCCCTGTCAGGAACTCGCACAGACACCGTGATGAGATATAACCAAAGCCATCCTCCATCAGAGTCCCGGTAGAGCAAACAACCCTCATCCTCAAGCATCATTTCCACTGCCTTTTGGTTCTGGAGACCTCCTGCAGTATAGCCCCCAGAGAATCTCCAGGATCGCTGTTGCGTGCTGTACGCTCCACCACTTTGCTATGCAAATGAACCAACCTAATGAACCACGTGTGGAGGAAGACATGGAGGCAGGGGAGTATGAATAACAGAAAGACACAAGGGGTGATGAGGAAGAGAAAGGCCCACCTGTCTTGCCCGCTGCAAGAGCTCTTCGACAGCAGGTCATCAAGGAGCACTTCAGTTAATTGCTTCCTACTGCCCTGCACCAACAGTCATTCTCAACATCAGTTCCAGTCCTCCCACCATCCTTAAGGCTCAACCCAAACATCAGCATGAGTCTTTCAATCAAATCATTGCCCGGTCAACAAATACACAACAAACAAACTCTGCACACCAAGAATTCTGTGAACGACTGTAATTAACAATTAGCACATCCATAAACTAATGATCAACCTGCTACGAGCCCCTACTGCCTGACTTTACTGCTCTGCTATCTATTCTAGTGCTTCTATGAGGTGCAACCCCAGTGGCTTCAGCACAGGAGATGGAAGGCTGCTGAGCCTCCGACAAGGGCACTTGTGATAGCCGTGGTCAACGACCTCGAGAAGCTTGAACCGGTGAGGGCCCGGCTGCAGACTGCAGCGTCTCGGCTGCCTGGCCCAGCTGGCCTTCTGGCACCAGGACAGGCATTGGCTAAGGGGTTGGTGAGACGCAGGTGTGCTGTCATCCTGAGGGGACAACAAGAGCCTCTCCCATGGCATCTCTGCCACTCATGTAGGATCGCCCCTCAGCATGCACACTGATCCGTGGGATAGCAGACTGCAGGAGGGCTGTGACAGCACTGAAGCCCCTATCCATGCTTTCATGCTAAGTGTGGAGCCCTCAGCCTGAATGGCAGGAGTCTGAGCTTCCGTCAAAGCTGTCACCGCAGGCAATGTTACTGAGGGCCCCACTGCAGTGTGAATAAAGCTGACCATATGCCCAGTGATTGACTGCATTGCCTCGATGCCATGCGCAACAACCCTGCACAAGTTGGAAATGGACTCCTCTACACAGTCCAATATGGTGCAGAGGCTCTCTAGCAGTCCAGCCAATGCAACAAACAATTACTGGTACACACCTATCAGCCTTCTTTTAAAGGTGGGCCCTGGAAGTCCTCATCTGCGCCTTCTAAGGCAGAGCTAGGGCACAAGCCCTCCCTTTGGAGAAGTGACCCCTGTGCCATCTTTTCCCCTGCCCTCGGTTCAAGTTAACCTATGCACTGTGAATCACCCCGTGCAGACCCCTGAAATTCACTGCCTAAAATATGCGGAGTGCAGATTCTTGAGCTGATGTTTTCGAGGGTAGGACTGCTCCTATAGGAGGACACCTCATCTCTTCAGATGGTCCCAGGACTTGCGAAGGACCCATAAAGAGGTGAGATAAACAAAAGTTAAGACTTAGTGGCAATGAAAAGCAGTAGCAGTATGGGCCACCAGGTTGTCATTCTGCATGTGAGAGTTCAGTCTTTTTTTTCATTCATTCATGGGATGTGGGCATCGCTGGCAAGGCCAGCATTTATTGCCCATCCCTAATTGCCCTTGAGAAGGTGGTGGTGAGCCGCCTTCTTGAACCGCTGCAGTCCATGTGGTGAAGGTTCTCTCACAGTGCTGTTAGTTAGGGAGTTCCAGGATTTTGACCCAGCGACAATGATGGAACGGCGATATATTTCCAAGTCGAGATGGTGTGTGACTTGGAGGGGAACGTGCAGGTGGTGTTGTTCCCATGCGCCTGCTGCCCTTGTCCTTCTAGGTGGTAGAGGTCGCGGGTTTGGGAGGTGCTATCGAACAAGCCTTGGGGAGTTGCTGCAGTGCATCCTGTGGATGGTACACACTGCAGCCACTGTGCGCCGGTGATGAAGGGAGTGAATGTTCAGGGTGGTGGATGGGGTGCCAATCAAGCGGGCTGCTTTGTCCTGGGTGGTGTCGAGCTTGTTGTGTGTTGTCGGAGCTGCACTCATCCAGGCAAGTGGAGAGTATTCCATCACACTCCTGACTTGTGCCTCGTAGATGGTGGAAAGGCTTTGGGGAATCAGGAGATGAGTCACTCGCCGCAGATTACCCAGCCTCTGATCAGCTTTTGTAGCCATATTATTTATGTGGCTACTCCAGTTAAGTTTCTGGTCAATGGTAACCCCTAGGATGTTGATGGTGGGGGATTCGGCGATGGTAGTGCCATTGAATGTCAAGGGGAGGTGGTTATACTCTCGCTTGTTGGAGATGATCATTGCCTGGCACTTGTCTGGTGCAAATGCTACTCAAAAGACAAATAGAGGAAGTTGGCCAAGCACCCTGCAGAACGTTTCTTCCAGTCTCACCATCTACCACACTTTGAGCTCTCACTCTATCCATACAATTAATTGCTGCCTCCTCCACTGGCGTGAGCTCCTCGATTGATGGTGGCCCTCCTCCCAAATTGGACAGCTCCTTCCTGTTGTGCGCCAGCTTGTCTTGCAAGAACAGTGGGAGCGCGTTAGTGTGCAGCCTGTTGAAGGGACATGAAAATCTCAGTGGTAGCTTAGCATGTTTTGCATGGTGAGGGAAAGAAGTAGCAGGTGTGGGGAAGAGGAGCCAGTATTTGTGAGGGTATTAGCAGGTGCAGAGTGTATAAATGAAAGTAGAAGGATGTACTTGATATGTGCTGTTGTGATTGGAGGAGAGAGATAGAAATCTGATGTGGCAAGCTTGCTGATGCTGGGGCTATGGTAGAGTGGTGTAGGTTTTGAGGATAGTAAGAAAGCTGTGAGTAGGAGTCTTATCTTAGCAGCACGAGTCAGATCATTGAATTTCTTCCTGCATTGCTGCTAGATCCATGATGTCAGACTCCTGGCATTCATCTGCTCTACTACCGCTGCCCACTGTTGCCAGACTATCTAGCGGGGCACTCTGCACCAATCTGTGGGGAACACCACCTCCTTCCTCCTGTTCACCTCCTCCACCAAAACCTCCACAGCACTGTCTGAGAAACATTGGACTCTAGCAACAGCTGCTTGCAGCAGCTGCTCTGTCATTCACCATTCACTGAAGGCACCTCCCCTTTAAGAGGTGCTGGCTGCCTTTAAATCGTGGGAGCCCCGTCGGATTTCCTGCCCCCTTCATGGGCAAGCTGCAAATTACAAGCGTGCGCAGCACTGACAACTCGCCCTCACTATGGAAATGAAGCACATTCCTCACATCAGCAAATTCAGGCAGGTGTAGCAGCAACCATTTTGTACACTACTTGAAAATCGCCCCCATTTCTTTTTAACTTATTCATTGATACCAATGCTCATTTGTATCACATTCATTATTTATCTAAAGAATACCCCTTTTCTTCTTCCATTTGATGCCATTTTTCATTCAATAACTTTTGGTACTATTCCCTTATTCAATCAATTTTTTGTGATTACTGAAGTCATTAAGTCAACTGAAATAGCACCTGGAGCCTATCAAAGGTCACCGAAATCTAACAACAAATGACTGAACTGTGTAAGTACAGAACATCACCTTCCTACAATAATGAATCCCAGGGCTTTACTATCCAGACACACTGATATTTCACAACTCCCTGTATACTGTACTATGCATAAAGTATTGTGTATTTTTCATTTTAGATGTTCTATTACAAGTCTGGAAAACTAATTAAAAATGCCTCTATGTTCCATTTTGACATTTCTGCTGCTGAGTTCTCATTTTAATATTTGAGAATTTTTTATATAATCCAAAATGTAAAGCCATAGCCAGTGTTGGGATGGGTGAACTTCAAATTTATTGCTCAATCTACCATCAGGGGCTAGAATTTATTTTCTGAATGCAAACTGGCATTTCCTTTATTTTTTTTTGTATAGTAGGACTTCCACCACAAAACAGTCTAAGGAATTGGCAACTTTTGAAAGTTATACACCTAAAACAAATGCACTGATGGGAGTTACAGTAAAAATAAGAGGACCCTTGGTGACTCCCTTACAATAATCTTCCTTTATCATTTGCTTACCCCATCTCCATACCCTCTATCCCTTAGCCTTTTCATTTTCCCCTCCTTTTCCTACTAGCCTCTCACTTGCATCACTTCTTCTATCTCTTCCCCTTGGAACTAACCACTCAACCCTTGTGTCCTTCCCCCCCCCCTTTCTCATCTCACCCTTAACCCTAATCATCTGCCCAATCACTCCTCCAAATGGTGGGTGATGAGATGCGGTTTCCCTCCATCCCTCTTATCTGTTTCCCTCAAAGAGGCTTTTTTGCTGGTAGAATTTAACTTTTTTTTAAAAAGTCAAATTAGGAATCGGAAAGACATCCTATCTTCTCTTTCTCAGCTTAATACGCTTTCTGACTTTTTTAGAACGTGAAACAAAAGCAACAACAGTTATGTAGTCACTACAATCTGTTCTTTTTTTCTTCTTTCACACACAGAAATAATGGGGGTGATTTTAAAACCCAAGAACGGGTGGGTTGGGGGCAGGTGGGAGTTGAAAGTAGTTGTTTTATTGTAACTCCCATCAGTGCATTTGTTTTAGGTGTATAACTTTCAAAGTTGCCAATTCCTTAGACTGTTTTGTGGTGGAAGTCCCACCATACAAAGAAAAATAAAGGAAATGCCAGTTTGCATTCAGAAAATAAATTCTAGCCCCTGATGGTAATTGAGCAATATAATATATTTGAACTTCACCTATCCCAACACTGGCTATGGCTTTACATAACTTTACAACCCGGCTTTATTTCCGGGTTTAATGTCGGCGCGTAAAAGTCCAGGCTTCCCACTGGGAATGCAAAGTCCGAAAATTTTGCAGTTGCGACCCAAAAAAACAACTATTTTCAACTCCCACCCGCCCCAACCCACCCGTTCTTGGGTTTTAAAATCACCCCCAATGTCTTTAATTTTTTTTTTAAACCCTCACTATATACTGTACCTGAATAAAGCTTTTGAAATTTGTCCTCTAGCTTTTCTGCAAATAATTTTGAAAAACAACTGAGCTGAAATTACTAGAAGCCATTGAAAAATATTCAGCAGTTCAGCTGACTAGATGGTACTCATACACCCTGGAAAACTAGGTACACTGAACATGCTCAGAATGCACTATCTACATGCAGTTAACAGAGTCATAGCTCCGGTTAAAAAAAAAATCATATAAGCATATGAATAAGAAGGAACTGAAAAGATTAGCTGGACCATCAAGCCTGTCCCATCCCAACATGGTGCAACCTACACTTCTTCCACTCACAGGAACTTGTCCAGCTCCCTTTTGAATCCACTGTCACTGTGCATACTGGCAACCTATTCCAGAGATCGACAACTTTCTGCGAGAAGAAGCACTTCCTGGCATCTAATCTCACTATGTTTTTGCACTTGGAAAGAATCTAATCCCTCCATTATTTTAAAGACCTCAATCATATCCCTTCAAACGCTACGTTTCTTCAGAGTAAAAATCCTAGTTCTCTAAGCCTGTCCTGATAACTAAGGACCCCTAAACTAGGTTTCAATCGAGTGGCATCCTCCTTTCCCAGTGCCTTAAAACCCCTCACCATATGAGGGGACCAAAACTAGACACAGTATTCTAGATGCAGCTGTTTCAAAGCCTGGTACAAAGAACTGCACTTATAATTATTATCTTAGCTTACATCCAAAACCCTATTCATGTATACAACAGCCTCACAACACTAGTCATGGACTTTCAATGTTTCATATATTACAACCCTCAAGTCCTTCTGCTCAGCAGCCTTGAACGGGTAACCCCACATGTTGTATACATACCTGGAATGGCACCTGCCTAAATGCATCACGCTGCATTTGTCCACATTGAAAAATATCTGCCACACTGGAACCATTCCCCCATGTGACTAGATCCACCTGCAGACTATTTATTTCATCCAAGATCCTAATTCCTGCATATACTTTTGTGGACTGTTCCTTCAATACTGTCATCCAGATCATTAATAAATATGGTGAAGAGCAACATTTCTAACACAGATCCCTGAGGGACTCTATTAGTGACTGGCCCCCATGCAGAACCTTACTTAGCAACCTTTTATGTGGCACCTTGTCAAAGACTTTTTGAAAATCTAGATCTGCAAGGGTTGAATTTCCATGGAGTTTCCCCAATTGTCTGCTGTAATTTTGGTGGAAGTGCCAAAGAAACCCCGAAGAAATTAGTAAATGCCATTTACAACTCTTGAAGAAATTCAACCCCACAATATCTACTGGGCTCCTATCATCCAGCAACTTTGTAACCTCTTCAAAACATTTGATCAAGTTGGTGAGGCAGAACCATGCTGTGATTCCCTAACAGCCCCTGCTCTTTCTAGATAATCGTACAACGCATCTCTGACTGAATTTCTAGGCCACAGACGTAAACATTGAACAACTGAGGAAGAAAATTCATCGACAGCTCAACAATCAATGCACACACAGTAGACTTGAGAGACACAAGAAATTTTATTACAAAGGTTTATTTATTTTGACTGGATTATATTTTCCATTTTGATTAACATATATGCACTTATTTATCAATCTATTTAACCGCCTTGTTTATTCTAAAAAGTCTGAATCCTTTCATCAACTTTTAGAGTGGTCTGAGCTTATAAACCTTTCAGTTTAAATGTCACGTTTTAACTGGATAATGTAATTATTGTCCTACATACAAAAAAAAGACTCCAAAGACTTGTGTGAAGTTAGCTGCAAATAAATCAGGGCTGTACTGTTCAGTAAAACAAACTGTGACAATCAGAGCACATCATAAAGGTTGAGGGCGTAAAAGGATGAAGTTGTTGTTCTTTATTATTATGTTCTATTCTGCAGAGTTCATTGTCATGGTAGTGCCAGGATACCAGAAATAACTTCAGATATTTTTACTTGGAGCTTTCAAGCTGTAAAGTGCCACAGCTAGAAACATCAAGACACCTCTCACCATTGTCAATTTAAATACAGCAATAAGCATTACAATATATTCCACTTATGCATCATAAGAATCAGTGCAAAGCTCACATGCTCATGCGACTGTTTATAATCTGAAAACCTGGGGATGTTATTTATGCGTCGGTACAATAGATAATTCGTTGTTCACTACCTGATGTAAAAGTTGTGACTTACACTGGTGTGAGCAATGTGCCGTTTCTGCAGCATATATTGAAGATGCTTGAGAAGGAGTTGTGGTCCATGATATTTTCTCCATTAAATACAAAAATATATTTCATTGACATGATGCTACCACATGAAACAAAACTGATTTTCTACAAATGTCCCCTAATTGATAGTCTACTCAGGGGCAGGGTTACGACTGTGCAACCCGTGAAATTGCACGGAGCCCAGAGCCAGTCAGGGGCCCTGAGCGGATCGACTGAAAGGACACCACTGGTATTAGCTGACCCCTGGTCATTTTGTCAACTATTTGTACATTGCCTAATGCAAATGTGCCTTTTCACGATCGTACATGTGCAGATGTGACACCACAATAAGGAGGTAGTATTTAGCATCATTGTCTAGTAAAATGTAGGGAGCCCAAATCTGCTCCTCCTGGCTCCACGAAAAGAAACCCAAAAACTTTTCTGGGCTGTTGTTGCAGTGGTCTCTTTAAGGACTGCAGTTAGGCTGCTTAACGACAAGACACATGGGCAGAGCGTGTGCATCACATGTTCCACCCATGTGCCCTGAAAATAGTAATCGGGGTCCTAATTACTTCATAGGACCCCAATTTGCAGAATCAAGAGGTCTACCATCTGAAATGGGACCACCGAACACCCAAGGAGAGGCCACTTTAAAAATGGTGGTGGCCAGAGCGTCAGCATTAATGGGACGGTAAGTCATACACTGCCTCCTGTCAGTCACAGATACAGCATTGACACTGCCTGTGATATGGTCCCACTCTTCATTCCTCCTTTGCAGGTTATGGGCTGGTTGCCCACACCAAAAATGCGTTTGCATCATCCCAGGACAGAGTTTGCCAGCACTTGCAGAGCTTCATTGCTAGCACTGATTTTGTGCTATTGCTCGTGAGCAATTTTTGACCACAGTAATGCACTCCTCAGCTGGAATCTTGGACTCTTTGAAATTCATAGTAACTGAGTGTGGCTCGTTGGTTGTTTTCAAAGTAGGTGCATCGTGCTTTCATTGTGAGCACGTCATGACCAACCGATGCGGACAAAGAACTGTTATAAAATACGAACATAGGAACTCCTGTGTCGGCCATTCAGCTATCAAAATTAAATGCCTCACAGTTGGCACTTAGCAATTCCTATCGTTTTGTTTGCATTTCAGTAAAAATGGGCAAAAAGCAGGCAATTCACCTTTTCTTTTCCAAAAGAATAATTGGAGGATATTGTGATCCAAAATGGTTGTAACTGCATTGAAATTGGACTTTTTCAAATATACAAACCTTGACATACCATTTACATCTCATACCTAATCACTAGGTTGAAAAAAAAATCTAAACTATGAAACACCTCAGACTAATGAATTATTCAGGTTGTTCCTCTGGTTTATACAGAGAATGTATAACATACTGCCTACTGAGCCTTTTAGGATCTGATCAATTCTGCTGAAGCTGAATGACATTGAAATTGAACATTGCCTTCAGTTCATAGAATCTTTGAAATTTATGGCACAGAAGGAGGCCATTCAGCACACCGTGTCTGTACCAGATGAGAAAGAGCCATCCAGCCTAATCCCACTTTCCAGCTCTTGGTCTGTAGCCTTGTAGGTTATGGCACTTCAAGTGCACATCCAAGTACTTTTTAAATGTGTTGAGGGTTTCTGCCTCTACCACCCTTTCAGGTAATGAATTCCAGACCCCCACTGCCCTCGGTGAAAAAATTTCTCCTCAACTCCCCTCTAATCCTTCTACCAATTACTTTAAAATCTATGCCTCTTGGTTTTTGACCTCTCTGCTAAGGAATAGGTCCTTCCTATCCACTCTATCTAGGCCCCTCATGATTTTATACACCTCAATTAAATCACCCCTCAGCCTCCTCTGTTCCAAAGAGAACACCACCAGCCCATCCAATCTTTCCTCATAGCTAAAATTCTCCAGTCCTGGCAACATCCTCGTAAATCTCCTCTATACCCTCTCTAGTGCAATCACATCTTTCCTGTAATGTGATGACCAGAACTGTACGTAGTACTCTAGCTAAGGCCTAGCTAGTGTTTTATACAGTTCTAGCATAACCTCCCTGCTCTTATATTCAATGCCTTGGCTAAAAAAGGAAAGTATCCTGTATGCCTTCTTAACCACCTTATCTAGCTGTCCTGCTACCTTCAGGGATCTGTGGGCATACACTCCAAGTTCCCTCTGTTCCTCTACACTTCTCAGTATCCTACCGTTTATTAAGTATTTCCTTGCTTTGTTTGCCCTCCCCGAATGCATTACCTCACACTTCTCTGGATTAAATTCCATTTGCCACTTTTCTGCCCGCCTGACCAGTCCATTGCTATCTTCCGGCAGTTTACAGCTTACCTCCTCATTATCAACCACACGGCCAACTTTTGTATCATCTGAAAACTTCTTAATCATGCCCCCTACATTTAAGTCTAAATCATTGATATATACCACAAAAAGCAATGGACCTAGTACTGAGCCTTACGGAACCCCACTGGAAACACCCGTCAACCATAACTCTTTGCTTCCTGCCACTGAGCCAATTCTGGATCCAACTTGCCACTTTCCCTTGGATCCCATGGGCTTTTATTTTTCTGACCATCTGCCATGTGGGACCTTGTCAAAATCCTTGCTAAAATTCATGGAGACCAAATCAAACGTGTCACCCTCATCGACTCTCCTTGTTACCTCCTCAAAAAATTCAATCAGGTTAGTCAGATACGACCTTCCCTTGACAAATCCATGCTGACTGTCCTTGATTAATCCGTGCCTTTCTAAATGATGATTAATACTGTCCCTCAGAATTTTTTCCAATAATTTGCCCACCACCGAAGTTAGACTGACTGGCCTGTAATAACTCAATCTATCTCTTTCTCCCTTTTTACACATAGGTACAATGTTAGCAGTCCTCCAATCCTCCAGCACCACACCTGTAGCCAGAGAGCATTGGAAAATGATGGTCAGAGCCTCCGCTATTTCCTTCTTTGCTTCACTTAACAGCCTGGGATACATTTCATCCGGACCTGGCGATTTATCTACTTTCAAAGATGCTAATCCCCTTAATATTTCCTCTCTCACTATGTTTATCCCATCCAATATTTCACACTTCTCCTCCGTAACTACAATGTTTGCATCATCCCCCTCTTTTGTGAAGACAGACGCAAAGTATTCATTAAGAACCATACCCATATCTTCTGCCTTCATACACAGGTTACCTCTTTGGTCTCTAATAGGCCCTATTCTTTCCTTGGTTATCCTCTTGCTCTTTATGTTATAAAATATCTTTGGATTTTCCTTGATTTTACTTGCCAATATTTTTCATGCCCTCTCTTTGCTTTCCTTATTTCCTTTTTAATTTCACCCTTGCACTTTCTATACTCCTCTAGGCTTTCTGCAGTATTAAGTTCTCGGTGTCTGACGTAAGCTTCCCTTTTTTGCATTATCCTACCATGTATGCTCCTTGACATCCAGGGGGCTCTAGATTTGGGAGTCCCACCCTTTTTGTTTGTGAGAATATATTTGCTCTGAACCTTCACTATCTCCTTCTTGAATGCCTCCCACTATCTGACACTGATTTACCTTCAAGTAACTGTTTCCAGTCCACTTTTGCTAAATCACATCTCAGCTTAGTAAAATTGACCTTTCCCCAATTTAGAAATTTTACTCCTGTTCTATCTTTGTCCTTTTCTATAACAAAGCTAAGTCTAACTGAATTATCATCACTACCACCAAATTTCTCTCCCACTGATACTCCTTCCACCTGCCCAGCTTCATTCCCTAAAACTAAGTCCAGAACTGCCCCCTGTCTTGTTGGGCTTGCTACATACTGGCTAAAAAAGTTCACCTGAATGCATTTTAAGAATTCTGCACCCTCCATACCTTTTACACTGATCTTATCCCAGTTAACATTAGGGTAGTTGAAATCCCCTACTATTACTGCCCTACATATTTGCTCTTCATCTCCCTCTGACTGTTTGGGGGTCTATAGTACACTCCCAGCAATGTGATTACCCCATTTTTGTTCTTCAGTTCAACCCATATGGCCTCATTTGATCATCTTTCTAACATATCATCCCTCCTTACAGCTGTAATTGTTTCTTTAACCAATATTGCAACCACCCCCCCTTCTTTATCTCCCCTCTCTCTTGTCTGAAAACCCTGTAAACAGGAATGTTGAGCTGCCATTCCTGCTCTTCTTTAAGCCGTGTTTCAGTAATAGCTATGATATCATACTTGCACGAGTCTATCTGTGCCCTCAACTTATCTACCTTATTCACTAGACTCCTTGCATTGAAGTATATACCATTTAGCACTGCTAAATTCCTTTGTTGTCGGTTTTCTAGCCTGTTTCCTCTGCCTTCCAAATTCGCTTACTAATTTTCTAAGATAATCAGTTATATCTTAATTATTTTACCGCAACCTCAGCTGCTACTGAAATCAAACTCTTTCATGCGCTGGATCATTGATTATTGAATTTAACAAATTATTTCCATTTTTGAAAATTATTTTTAAAAATGCAGATGCTGGGAACCTGATATTTTAAAAAAGAAAGGATCTGAAAGAGAAAGGTTTGATGTTTCGGATATAACTCTTCATCAGGTCTGCAGTTCCAAGTTCCGATGAAGGTCGTACCTGAAACATTAACCTTTCTCATCAAGCGGCTGTACATTTTTGGCATATTTTTATTTCATTTTTTTCCAAGTCAACTTATATTTGACTGTTGTAATTAACTTTAGCTCAGCAGTTTTAATGATCAGATACAGAAACTGTTTCAGTGGTTCAAACTGACCTGGAAATCTGAACTAAGCAATGATATTCAGGTTAATTGGTGACATCCAATCACTCTTCAAGCACAAACAACTGCCAGTACTGTTACTGGTTTATCCAAGATTAACTCATAGAGTCATAGAGTTATACAGCACGGATAGAGGCCCTTCGGCCCATCGTGTCCGCGCCGGCATATTTTTTAAAATCTTAAGAAATTAGGTTGCAGCAATATCATTACCAATGATAAGATAGTCTTATAAAGGTTGACTTTAGGCAGGGATTATGAGTGACATCAGGGGGCCGATTTTCGGACGGCTGAGCGGGTGCGTTGCGGGGGGGAGGGGCACCGAAAATGGCGGAATCCCGGAGTGGGTTTGGAGCCCGGCTCCAACCCGCTCACTTCCGGGTTGCCCAATGACGCATTCGGATGCACGCGCAGCTCCCGCATGCGGGACTCCCACCGGCAATTAAAGCCGTTGGGATAATAATTTAGATAATTATTTAGCTAGTTGAGGTACTTGAGAGACCTCATTGAGTGGAGATTTTGGCAGGGGTGCAATTTTGAAGGATCCTCAGTGTGTTTCCCTTGCTGTGGGAAACACTCCCTGTTGGAGCAGACGTGTTTCAGCTAGCAGCCAGTGGGAGATGCAAAGGATTATTTGACAGGTGGAGGGAAAACCTCATTTATTGCAGCAGGGCACTCTGTCACTTCAGACAAAGTTTTGGCTGCAACATCTTTGTCTTTCCACTCAAAATTATTAATTTATACCCTAAACTCTGCTTGCAAACACATTTACCTACTTTGCAGACCCACTCAAACTCACACCATCAGGATGGGGGGGCACCATTGCTACATTCATCACTTCATCCGAGGATGAGCAACATCACCAGCCTCGCCAGGCACGCCGTCCACCTCCGCCACGTGGAGCTCCACAACACAGAGCTGCGCCACAGGCACCTGCACAAAATAGTCATGCAACTACACATACACCCACTGTAGGATAACCCAATGGGGAGCCTCAAGTGTGGGTGTTCATGGTGAACTTCATGACAGGTACTTATTACACAAGCCAGTCAAGAATGTCCAAGACGTGGCAGTAGTGGTGACAATAATAATATTTAATGTGCCATTAACAAAAATCAAATATAAATAAAAAACATGACAAACCGTCAAGCATCCTTGTGCATCCCCTTTGTGCTCACAAAACCTTTGCCTTACGCTTCCGACTACTCCTATGTGGTGCTTCCCCTGTCGCTGCAGCAGAGGTAGTGGCAGGTTGCTCTTGGTCATGCCCTGACCGATTAGATGCTTTGGGCCTACACCCTCTGGGTTTCGGTGCCTGTGAGGGCCTCTCCAAAGACTGCTCCACCTGCACCTGTGCAGGGGCAGACTCAACCAGCTGGAGAGGAGGCAGCGTTGCGAGTACTGGTTGAGAAAGGGGCAACGGGTGAGACGTGGGAGCACTTTGAGTGGCATTCCAACTTCCATGTCCCCTTTTGCCATCATCCCTCTCCTGGGCCAGGCCCACATCATTCCTACCACCCTGCTGGACGATAGTTTGGAGGACATGTGTGAAGCCTGGTAAGGTCAATGCCAGTGCAGAAAGTTGCTCAGCCTGAGTCCAAAGGGCCATTGTCAGGGCCTAAGTGGACGCATTGGTGAGCCATGCTTGAAGCTCGATGGAGGCTAGCCTTCCCTCCATCGCAGACATTCCCGCATTTACCTGCGACACTATCTCAGAGATGCCTTCACATCCCTGTGATAGTATTCCACTCAGTGTCAACAAACTCTTTGATCTAGGGGCATCACAGCCAAACCTGATCCTGTCCTCATCCAATGTCCACACATTCACTTTCTGGCAGCTGTTAACTGGTTAATGACCAGGAATAGGAATTTTGGCTGATTTGACCCTTCCCCAGTCCAGGGAACATTGAGGCCAATTGTGGTGACCTCACCACTACCCTGCCTGAGATCAACTAACTCAGCACAGGCCTGGAAAATGTGGCCCCTGGTTATTTCTCTCTTGTTACCTTCTTATATCCAGTTGGAAAAGACTAAACAGTTTGGTAATTAGGATATAATGCACTGTGTGAAAAAAGGAATGAGAGGTTAAAAGAGAAGCCCTCAAAAATTTCAACTAAAAGCATTGTGCAGATGACAAACACACAGCTGAATGTAGTGTTATGCAGAGAGACTGACCTATTTGCTTGTGTTGATGCTGCCAAAATTATAATTTTTACAATTTAATGCATATAGTGCTTAAGCACGTCCCTAGCTGTGTTTTCTGGAAACCGCTAATTGGGTATTTTTGGCTAGACACCAATTAACTAGAATGGAAGGTGATGACTCCATACAACAAATGCATTAGATGCATCTGACATTTTTACTGCACCTACGACTGAGAAGAGTAGCTATTTAAAAATGGAGGGGGAAACATAATCCAAGGGGAATAGAAAATATTAGTGCTGTCACTCAGTTTTAAATGTACATCAAGATCAGTTGTAAATAGGAATGTTCATATTCCATAGGATTGTTGCTCATATTTCACAATCTTTGCACACTCAGAAAAGGCAAATTTCATGGGTTTGGAGGCTTCCCGACCCTCCCACTATTGACGGGGCTTTCCTGATATCGAGGATTCCTTCTCTGACCACTGTTTCTAGCAGCGCGGGAGAACAGCGATTTAAATTTCCCGCCGCAGTCTGACCAGAGAAGCTTCTGGCTTGGTGACGTCACCTGACCACCGCAGCAGAGAGCTGCAACCGGCTGGTGGGTGGGAACAGTCGGGAGGGGGCTGCTGGAGAAGCGGGGGGGAGAAAAGAGAGTGGGGGGGAGGAAAGAGAAAAAAGACAGTGGGGGGGGAAGAGATGGAATCTGAGGAAGGGGGCTCGGGGGGAAGAGGTGGAATCTGAGGAAGGAGGGAGGGAGAGATGAAGACTGGGGAATGGGACTTGGGGGAGTGATGGAGACTGGGGAGAGAGATGGAGATAGTGGAATGGGGACCGAGGGGAGTGGTGGAGACTGGGGAATGGGGGCTCGGGGGAAGAGATGGAGACTGGGGGCTCGGGGGAAGAGATGGGGACTGGGGGCTTGGGGGAAGAGATGGACTCTGAGGAAGGGGGATTGGGGGAGAGATGGAGTCTAGGGAATTCTTTTCTATTCGTTCAAGGGATGTGGGCATTGCTGGTAAGGCCAGCATTTATTGCCCATCCCTAATTGCCCTTGAGAAGCTGGGGGCTCAGGGAGAGATGGAGACTAGAGAATGGGGGCTCGGGGCTCAAGCAGGGAGGGTGGAGAATGGAATCGAGGTTGGCTTGAGGACCAGCATTTCCTGCAAAGCCAGGAGCAGCAGCTGCAATGTAGTGAGTGTAAGCAGCAGTGAGAGAAGAACAACCAGTGAAGGAATAAATGAAACTGGGGACCTTACTATGGGTAAACAGAGAAAGATGGTTTCCACTGTTGGGCAAATGGGGAACTAGGGAAAGGAAACAAAGGATTCTCAAGAAACAAGGGGAAAGGGAGGAGAAAAGTTCTTAAACTGAGGGCTATTAGACCGTGGGATACTTCACTACATCTGGCTATTAAGGTAGAGACTGAAACTTCATTTAAAAGGGAAGGGGATAAATAGTTGAAAACGAATATAAAAGGATATGGGGGAATGGAGTTACTGGAAAGAGGGCCAGCACTGGGGCCGAATGGCCTCCTCCTGTGCTGTAATTTCTATAATTCTATGAAAACTCTCCTTTATTGAGCTCGACCTCAGGGATGTTACAAACTGGATAGCCAGATTCCCCTCATAACCAACTAGATACCAGAACCTAGTCTTCAGTTGTTTCAAGCCTTTATTCACAGAGATCTATATTATGACCCCCAAACCAAGATCAGCTCTCATAAATGGATATGAGAGTCCCCAATTGATACACACCACCTAAATACAATTAACACTAATTGATATCAATCACATGGATACAATTAACAAGGGCGTGGTTTAGAAATGTTGGTGCTGAGTTGAGTTTAGGACGATGTGCCCTGTGAGAAGTGCCCCAAACACCGAGCCCATTGCCCTATGTGCAATCTCTTGGTTTGGTTCAGGTCGCTCTGTACCGCCCAGTTTTGACATGTGAAGTTCAAGTACAGATCAGCTCTGACTGAGGTTCCCAGTTCAGAGTTGTCACCTTCATACAGAACCAGAGTCCAAGGAGATAGGGAGCGAGATCGGGCCAGTTAAAAGTGGTATCAACTAGGGAGCCTGACCTCACATTGTGCAGTGCAGGGGGATTCTGGCTATGGTTTCAGGGTGAATATCAGTGGGTTATAGGATTACTACTAGTTGCAGGTAGGATATCGGGGCATTACAACTATTACTACCAGTTACATATAGACTATCAGTGAGTTATTGTATTACTATAGGTTATGAGGGGAATCTGCGTGTTACAGATATTACTTAGTATATATTGCATTTACCATGTAAAGATATAACATTTTTGAAGTCATGTGATCAGATGTCATGAGATCAGTGTCACGTGATCAAGCATCACATGGCCAGTTGTCATGTGGTCAGAACATCACGTGATCAAACCTCCAGGAATTCCTCCAACCAGAGATGGCAATCCTAGGGTTTGGCATTGGTAATGTGACATTTGTCTTTTCTATATTTCATAATAGTTTGGGGCTTTTGCATGGCTTGGATTTTCGATATTGTGCATTAAAATAAGATCTTGGCAGTCACAACTTGACTATTTTACATTTACGCCAGTAACTCGAAATCAACTTAGTTGCCAAAGATCATTAAGTGCTACATCTGAGATAAGTTTTTGTTCTGTTTTCCATAGTCTCACACCTCAGCACAAAGAGAGGAAATTATTATTATAAGGTTTACAAATTCCCATAATTATACTTCGTCGCTCCAGTTCCAAAATTATGAAAATATGATCCACTATACGACACCTTATTGTGTTTCTAGCAGGTCAATGCAACCCTCTTCCTTGGTATTCAGAGAATACACTTCAGCCTTCATATATGTGAATTGAACTGTGCCATTTGTCCAACACTCTATAAATTGACCATTACCTTCAGTTACCATTTCTAAAAGTTGCATTTCTATCAAACTATCATTTGGAACAATTTGACAGGAATCACATGGCTAAAGAGGACTGAATGAGCACTACCTGCAGCACAAAACCTAACATGCTGTCCTTTCCCTTGACTTCTTATTGACCTGGTAGTCTCCTCCGGGTAATTGGCTTGATCTGCCATTCACGTTTGATATATTAGAATCTGTGGCAATGCACACCGACTAAAGATACTGCTCTCGGAAAGAGACCCAGATGATTTTAAGATGAATTTCACAGGGTCTTTCTAATTTCACTGCTTCAGTGCAGCCCATACAAAATGTTACAAGCCTAATCCGAATAGAATAGGAGCTCAGATTCTCAAAGCCCGATCTGAGGAATTAGCCAACCTCATTAACTAATACTCTCTTGTCTGAGTGGAAAGTAGCAAAGATATGGGGTGCTAAATTGGGCCATGTAGCGCCTGTTATTTCAGCGCTACATGGCCTCTCTGACATCCAAGATGGCTTGGACGTGCATGCACATTTCCAGCATGATGTGCACCAGACGCCATCTTGGTATAGGAGTTAGCGCAGGCGCAGATAAAGAACGCTGGAATCGTGTAAAGTAGGGAGAAAATAGCTTCAATCAGTGCGCAACACTGATTTAATGTGACAGGCACCATTTTTGGACTTAACGCTCAACTCAACACTCTTAACCCCAAGCATCTGAACGTGTCTTAGAGTGCCTGGAGGACCCCCCCCACCGACCAATGCTATTTAAAGGGACCATGCAGGATTTACAGGTTAGTGGCTGTATTATTGCTTCTGGCTGCTGAGACATTTGTAACTGTTTTTGGAGGTCTCCTATACTTGAATACTAGGACGCGGGGACATAACCTAAGTTATGGACCTAGAGCCAGGATGTGCAGGAGTGAAGTTAGGAAATGCTTCTGCATGCAAAGGGTGGGAAACGTTTGGAACGCTCTTCTGCAAACGGCAGTTGATGCTAGCTCATTTGTGAATGTTAAATCTGAGATTGATAGATTTCTGTGAACCAAGGGTATTAAGGGATATGGGGCTAAGACGGGTATATGGAGTTCGGTCACAGGTCCACCATGATCTCATTGAATGGCGGAACAGGCTCGAGGGGCTAAATGGCACTGCCACTTGCTGCACCCTGATATGCACCACCTTCTCCAAGAAAGCGGGACGTGTGTCTGGGTGATGTGCCTGTCATGGTTGAATAGCCGCCAATGTGTGCGGCCTGTGAGTTGTGGGTGGGCGGCTTGAAACAGTGGTAATGTGTAAGGGTGAGAGGAAGTATCTGGTTGGAAGAGTTGAGTACTGATGGAAAGTACTGATGGGGGGTGTAGTGCGTGGTGCAGTTGGTAGGAGACGCCACTTGACAGTTTACCTCACTCACCTCGATCACTCATGTCAAAGCATTGAACTTTTTCCTGTACTGCATCCATGTTCATGATGCTGTGCGCCTGGCATTGACTTCGTCCCTCGCTGCCTCCCACTGCCTTTTGGATATATGTCTGGAAGGCCTCTTGTTCCCCCCCCACACCCTCATCTGCTGATATAGGATGTCCATCCTTTTGTCCTCCTCTTGCATCAAGGTCTCTAGTACATCAGCAGAGAACCTTGGTGCACGCACTCTCGCAGATCGGAAGATTGGTGAGGTCTGGCATGCAGATTGGAGGATGTGGGACTTAGTAGTGTGCAACCTTTATTCAATGTTTTAACATAACTCATCAGTGCGTAAACATAGAGATGGGACCTGCATCTGTGTTTTATGTGTGCGATGTCTGATCTCCGTTCAGACTCCGTACAGACAGTAGACTGTTATTTTCAGCAAATAACAGAAATCTCTTAAAGGTAGCTGGTACCTACAAAACATCCTCCCTTTAAGAGATTGAGCTCCCTCCGGTGGTGGAAAGTGCAAATTGCATTAATTCCACGTACAAGGCCCGGAATGGAACGCTGATTGCAGGTGAGTCCTCGGGCCGGCCGAAACTTGTGTCCTGCCTGCGCAGGGATCATTGGGCGTGGGGTAATAGTGCCCAAAAACGGCCCTTATCCAATTTTCTCCCCATTGTCTAACCGCAGGGAGGGCCAAAGCAATAGCTTGACAACTGTAGGCCAGGAACCCTGCTGCTCGTTGCAAACCAGTCCGCAAACAACAATCTCGATCACATGATCCTGAAGCTGCTGGATTCTCTCAACATTAAGCATGAAGTCAAAGCAGTAATCAGTGACATTTTTAGAGCCTTCAATTGGAATTATATGGCGAGAAATTGGTCCCAGCCACACCCAATTTCTGGGCTAAAAATAGGAGTTGATGTGAGAGTTCAATTTAAGACTAAAGGAAATAGTGAGAGTAGGGATACTGAAGGATGTAGAAAACCTATTGGTGGAACTACTGAAGGTAAGAATTTACAGTCATTGGTTGGAATTATTAGTAAGGCTGTGAGTCAAATGAATAAATTAGTCTAGGATCTCCAGAAACTCCCCTCATTGCTGTAAGTTCAGGAGGGTGGGACTTCCCCCTGTCCTCATCCAGATCTAGTCCTACTTATTTGAATAAAAGAGTAGGGCCTAGAAATTTGATCAGACTCGAAAACAGGTGCACAGGGGATGGGCGCGCGCTGCACTCGCCTGTTCACCTGGTCCCAGGCAGCACGTTAAATTTGTGCTGGGACCTCATTAAATGATTCAGGCATGCAGCTAGCTCTATCCATGCTATTCGTTGGCTACACGCCTGTTTTGGGGGGTGGGGGGCGCAGAAATTCTGTGTCTCTGATGCCACTTAAAGGCTGCCAGCACCTCTTAAAGGGGAAGTGCACTTTGGTTGCAGGCAGGAGGAAACATCAAAGGGCTAAAATGGCTGTGAGGTCCAGAGAGGGCACCCAGGTTCTTCGATGCTGCGTAGGAGGCCCTGAACCAGGCGGAGGAGGGAGTTTCCTGTTCCCCACCCACCCCCCGGGGGCAGAAAGCCCTCCAGGCAATACCTCCGCTGTCAGTGGGAGGAGATTGCTGAGAAGGTCAATGCCAGGAGCTTAGCTACCAGGAAATGACTGCAGTGCTGGAATCCTGCTCTCTTACTCTCTGCTCACACCTCCAGTCTCACTACCCACGATACATCTCTTTCCCGCTTCCCTTCACTCTCCTGCAATCACTGCACCACATTTCACTCCACCGCCTTCTCCTCCTACTCACACACTCACCACTATTGCAACCCTCACTTTCCCACAGCTCATGTCTTACACACTGCTGACCAACCAGCCATTGTATCATGACAGGCACATTCTCTAAACACCTCACAAGACTGTGACTGACGGTGCATTATCCTTGCAGGCTACCGAAGACTGATGGACATACATCAGGTCCACTAAGCAGTCTGTCAGCGAGCTTGTGCCAATTGGCACAGAGCATGAAGAAGTCCAGCTCCAACTTGTGTTGGGGCTTCACGCAGAGCATGGAGACCATTCTGTCCAACATGGACCGAGCAGTCAGCTCCATAAACACGACAATGGCACCCACCATGATGATACCTCTGCTGACACTGCTGCCATGGAAGCTCAGGCGACTGCCATCTTGGCTTTGGGAGCCAATGTTGAGAGAGTTTCAAAGCATCACATCACTCCTGCACTCTGTTATTGGTTCCTGACAGGAGACAGGAGCTGAGTTTGAAGGGGATAGCCCCTGTAGCCCAGCAGCCAGCCTGTAACTGACAGACTGGTCAGGTCAAAGGAGGCATAGAGAACTGGTACAGGATAAATGAATCATGACTGCTGCCAGGAAACCGGGCACAGACCTGCATGAAGCGCTGCCTTTGGTCACAAACCAGCTGGACATTTAAGGAGTGGAATCCCTTTCTATTAAGATGCAAGGCTGGTGATGTGGACCGTGCAAGGCAATGTGAGTGCAGTTCATGGCACCTTGGATCCTGGGGAAACCTGCAATTCATGCAAAGCTCTAGTACTCTCTCATCCTGCTCTGTCCATGGCAAAAGAGATGTAAGTGTCCCTCCTGGTGTAGAGAGCCTTTGTGACCTCCTTGATACAGCGGTGGACTGCAAACTTGGAAATGTCGCTGATGTCACCTGTTGCAGCCTGGAAGGAGCCCGTGGCATAAAAGGTCAGGGCCACAGTGACCCCCTGGATGTTGATGATGAGGCCACTTAGTGTCAAGAGGAAGTGGGTATGCGCTCTCTTATTGGAAATGGTCATCGCCTGACACTTGTGTGGCGTGTTTGCGCCAGAAAACCGGGCACGGCGCCATCGAATTTCTAGGCCTAGGTGTCTGCACCATTAACAGCGTTATTGAGACACCCGTCCTAAAGGGGCAGCAGGATTTCAAAGTGACTAATTTTCACTTTGTTGTGAAGATATGGGTCAGTCCGGCCTCCCAATTGAAAGATTTTTCAAGCCGGCCTCTCTACTGTTCCTGTGCTGCTCTTCTAATAGTAATCAATCTCACTCTCAGATCAACTGATGTTTGGATACGGCCCTGTGGGGTGCACTGACGGCCCTCGTACAACAAGTACGCTTGTTTGATGCAGCTGTACTTACTGTTGGCCATACGTTTGGTGGAACTAGTTTGGGTTTCCTGTGGAGCCTGGCATCGCGATGGGGGGAGGAAGAAGTAGACTCAATTCAGGGTGATATAGGGTGGACAATTTACCCCACTAGCTGATCAGGTGAAGGATGGAGATATGCAGTAGCTATGGGATGCCGACAAGATCTGTGGCACAGACAGCAAAGTGTTCAATTAGTGAGAATGTAAAAATAGTAGTCAATCATGTCACACCTCCAACAGAGCCAATGAGTCAAACAATCAAGCTGTGGTGCATACAACATTGTTGCTAACTGGCTTAACAAAAATAGTCAAAATCTCAATTTACTCACATAACCCTACATGTGCTAAGGCCTGTAATGACAATCCTGACCGTCTCCTCAGAGATTGCTCGTCAGGTGAGGCAAGTTTTGAGATGGACGGTTCAATTTTCTTTTCCCAACTTACCGAGACAATGTGAGGGTTTTACGTCCTACGGAAAGATTGCTTTATTAAATTCAAAATAAAACCGCTGGCCAGTTTTAAATCCTGCTGGCCTGATTTTCTTTTCCCAACTTAACGCGACAGTGTGAGGGAGGACGTCCCACGGGAAAGTTCCCAGGATGGATTTATTGGTCGTTGTACTTTAAACAGAGCAGGTCAGAGGCTGGGTATTCTGCGGCGAGTGACTCACCTCCTGACTCCCCAAAGCCTTTCCACCATCTACAAGGCACAAGTCAGGAGTGTGATGGAATACTCTCCACTTGCTTGGATGAGTGCAGCTCCAACAACACTTAAGCAGCTGGACACCATCCAAGATAAAGCAGCCCGCTTGATTGGCACCCCATCCACCACCCTAAACATTCACTCCCTTCACCACCGGCGCACTGTGGCTGCAGTGTGTACCATCCACAGGATGCACTCGCCAAGGCTTCTTCGACAGCACCTCCCAAACCCGCGACCTCTACCACCTAGAAGGACAAGAGCAGCAGGCACATGGGAACAACACCACCTGCACATTCCCCTCCAAGTCACACACCATCCCGACTTGGAAATATATCGCCATTCCTTCATTGTCGCTGGGTCAAAATCCTGGAACTCCCTTCCTAACAGCACTGTGGGAGAACTGTCACCACACGGACTGCAGCGGTTCAAGAAGGCGGCTCACCACCACCTTCTCGAGGGCAATTAGGGATGGGCAATAAATGCCGGCCTCGCCAGCGACGCCCACATCCCATGAACGAATAATAAAAAACAACCCGAGCCTGATACAGATTATAAGGATGATGGTGGGATTCCACAGGAAGGGCCCATGGCCATGGTAACATGCTGGCTTGATTTAGGCAAGTATAGATGTGCCTTTCCTGTCAAAGGGTTACCAGCCGCCACCGCTTCCCCTCTACCCTAAAGTAAAAACTGTAACTTTTATGATTCTCATTGCACACAACGCTCCTGTGAAGCGCCTTGGGATGTTTTACTACGTTAAAGGTGCTAAAAATGCAAGTAGTTGTTGTTGTAATAGGAAAGCCGCATTGTAGCATGTCCTGAGAAAGCATGTACAAAATTTCAAAAAGGCTGATTTGAAGTATCGGTCCCTCTTTGTAATGAGTATATCCATATTTCTTTATTTTAAAAAACTTCCATCTATAATGGCTGTTGTAGGTGCGCATGTGTGTTTATTTGTGTACCGAGTCAATTTTTGTGTCTGGTGTAGATCAGGTGGGCGGTAGGCAGGGTGTCTGCTTCACCTAGTTAATGGAGTTGCCAGGAGGCCAGTGCCGTTTTCGTGGTCGGGCCTTATTTAAATGTAATCAGTGAGCTGCAGGTGCTAATCACATTCTCTAAAGGCTGCTCGCCAATTGGGAAGCCAGGTATTCTATGTAATTCACGCATCATTCAATCAAACATTCATTAAATCATTCATTCACTTAATCAGCATTCAATTATTCATTCCATCATTAATTCAATCATTAACTCAGCCGTCAATCAACTGTTTATTCACTGATTCATTCTTTGATTGATTGATTCAAACTTTCATTAAATCATTTATTTGTTATTCGATCAATCGTTCATGTGTCGATCAATCGTTCATTATATAATTGATTCTTTATTCAATCAATCATAGATTCAGCTTTCAATCATTCATTCAATCACCTACCTATTCTAAGGCCTGTAGTGGCAATCAAGACCGTCTCCTCAGAGGTGGCTCATCCCCTCGACCCACACAGCCATGTAATCTCCTGAGAGAGGCCAATAAGGAAAAAAATAATTTGGAAAATTCCTCTCCGACCGCGTCAGGCGATCGAAACCAGTCCAGGAGATCACATGGACCAAGTGTTATCTATAAAAACACTTACCTTTTATATGATGCAATATCTGCCCCAATCAAGAACTGGTAAACCAGACACAATTTTTTTTTAAAGAAGTTCTTTATCCATCTTAATACCATTCTGACATCATGCACTCAGAAAAGAAATGTTCTTAAAATGAAATCCAATCTTGAATTTTTAACAAAGATCCCAGTAAAATATTCACCTGCATAAATTAAGCTTGTAAAACCGTCTAACTGAACACTTTTAAACAGACTGATGTTCAGATTACAGGCAGCAAATTTCCAAATTATAAATTTTCAAAAATACATATCAAACACTACAGCATCAAACAAGACATATGATTGCACTACTTAAAAATGATTCGATATCCATTGGACATTAGCTGTGTGGCTTTTACACAATTTTTTTGCTACTAAAATTCCAAATCAAAGACAGGAATGAAGCCACATCAGTGTTACTGTCTAAAGCTGTAGTAGATGAGAGTCATTGAGGATAATTTTAATCTAACTTGACCGGCCTTAAACTGACTGGATTGGATCAGCCACCAGTTTTACACTCAGCCCAATTTAACTTTTCATTGACTTCAATTATTTATTTTCTAAGATTGTCACAATTTTGAATCAGAAGAAATGTCCCGCTCTCCTCATCCTACTCCACTGCGATTCAATCTCCAATGGCTGTCTCTTCACTTCTCTCACAACTGGGTATGACATTGAAATCTTCCCATTCAATAACTTCGCTATTCCAGGTTTGAGTTAGAATAAAATGTTCACTTTACAATATGATGCTAGAGCTGCATAGTTCTGCACAAGTTAATCAATAATGACCTCAAAGAACAAAAATTGGCTTTTCACTTTTTTTTTAAAAATTCATCCTCGGTACGTGGGCATCACTGAAAAAGCCAGCATTTGTGAATCATCTTTGAAGGAATAGGAATTCTCAGATCAATGCTAAACAATAGACAAATGGACTATTAGCGCTTTCAACATTACACCCCTTTTTGCTCACATCTATTTTTTTGGTCACATCTATTATCAGAAAGAGAAGGCTTAATGTGTTGTTAACCAGGATATGCAGCATTCCTTGCTGAGTGGCAAACTTGGGAACTTACTATTACCCCTTCAAAATGACTGAAATGCTTAATAGTCTGAAAAGGAGCCCATTGTTGCCTATCCATTAATGCACAACTCTGTAATAATCTAAATGTAGCCATTTACAATTTATCTCAGATGAGCAAGAACATAAAGAATTCAAGTTTGTAACAAATATTTACAGAAACTCACCTTTCAGGAAATTGAGATATAGGGAATTACCTTAAAATTAGAGCTCAGCCGTTCAGGGTGATGTCAGGAAGCACTTCTTCACACACAAGGTAGTGGGAATCTGGAACTCTCTCCCCCAATTAGCTGTTGAGGCTAGGTCAATTGAAAATTTCAAAACTGAGGTTGATAGATTTTTGTTAGGCAAGGATTTTAAGGGTTATGGAACCAAGATGGGTAGATGGATTAAGATACAGATCAGTAATGATCTAACTGAATGGTGGAACAGGCTCAAGGGGCAGAATAGCTTACTCCTGTTCCTATGTCTCTGCGTAAGTCTTTGCAGTCAATTTTAACCCACACTGTCTGAGGGAAACGGGGCAAGGTGGGTGAGGGGGGGTGGTGGCGGAGGATGATAAAATGAATTAATTCAACTTACTAACTTAGTGAAAGTTTAAAATATCTTTGGGCTATTTGTTGAGCGGTCTCCACTGGTCCCTTTAAGGTATACTGGTTAGACTGCTCAATGGTGGTACAAATGGATGAATCATTGCTCACATCTATCAGAAAGAGAAGCCTTAATGTGTTCTTAACCGGGATCCTGACTTGGACATATGTAGCCAGGTGGGATCATCGATGGTGCACATTCCGCCCATTTGCATCTCAAAATTGTGATCGGGGTCCTATGTACGTCATAAGACCCCAAATTGCATATTGCAAGTGGCCTCCCACCTGAAACAGGTGGCTGCTTTATCCGCCCTTCTCAGGACCTTACCTCAGATAGCACTGTCGGTACCAGTATAAACTGGGAGTTAAGTGACCCTATGCCCATTTCAATCAGTTTATGCTGGGTGGAGGCACTTAAAATCAGCCCCAGTTACTGTTGTTGTGTAGGCAAATATATATATTCATGGATACTGAGGCAAGTTCCAGGCAACCTGGTAAGCAACGCCATAGGAAATCGACCAGTTTTTTTTTTAAAGTTTAGTGAAAGTAATCATGCGTTATATCGTGAATCTACAAACTTGACTCCAGTATATGAAAGCATCACGCTGTCCATTTTCAAAATTAATAGCAAGCAGATGGTCATGCTGCTCAAATCCAACAGTTCAAAAACAGCAGACCTGCTATGAGAATCAATGTTGGTTTGACCTACAGAAACAGAATGTCCTGTTGTTCAACAATACCAAAGCCATGGTTGTAATTCTGCAAAAATAAATGGAGAAAGTTTTAGTTTCTTCACAAATGCAGATACTTTCTTAAAAAAGTGTTTCTCTTTACTTCGCTAATTCTACATTAAAACTTTGGAAATGTTAACAATGAATGTAGAGGATAGAGCGGCACATAAAAAGAGGGAGCAGACCGGAGCTGGAAGAAGTCTCCTCATTTTGGATTCCTCAGTCAATATAACTAGGACATGCTGGGCCTCAGAATATAGGGATGAGCAGACCCATGGTAAGCTGAAGGTCTCCTCACAGATTAGGGCTAGTACCATCCTATTTTTGTTATTTTTCTTCCGCTCACTCATCACTCACTCACAGGGGTCAATTTTAATTTTTGAGCTTTTATGGTTGGGGGGTGGGGGAGGGGTGTCACCTGCGCCCATTGGGCTCAAGTACAGATACAGGTAGTGAGCTTTTATTTTATTCTTGTGTGACATTGACAAAGCTGCATTCATTGCCCATCCCTATTTGCACTAAAAAGGTCTGTCTCCTTTTACCATTGCAGTCGTTGTAGCGATGGCGTTGTCACAATGGTGTTATGATGTGGAGATGCCGGTGATGGACTGGGGTTGACAATTGTAAACAATTTTACAACACCAAGTTATAGTCCAGCAATTTTATTTTAAATTCACAAGCTTTCGGAGGCTTCCTGAGGAAGGAGGAAGCCTCCGAAAGCTTGTGAATTTAAAATAAAATTGCTGGACTATAACTTGGTGTTGTAAAATTGTTTACAATGGTGTTAGGTAGAGAGTTGCAGGATACTGACCCAGTGATGAAGAAATGGCTACATATGTCCAAGTCAGGATTTTCGGGGGGTAACTTGGAGATAATGATGTTCCAATGACGTTCCTGCTCTTATCTTTTCGGTGTTAGAGGTCACGGGACTTTAAGGTAGTGTTGAAGTAAGCTTGGCAAGTTGCTACAATGCATCTTGTGCATAATGCACAGTGCAGCCACAATGCGTCAGTGGCAGAGAGGGTTGAAATTAACTTCAATGGCGGGGCGGTGATTGAGTGAACTGTTTTATCTTGGATGGTGTCAAGCTTCTTGAGTAATCTTTGTGCAAGAACCCATCCAGGCAAGCAGTGAGTGTTCCACCACACTGCTGACTTGAGCCTTGCAAATGGTGGCGAGGCATTGTAAGTCCTGGAAGCGAGCCACTCATTGCAGGGTCCCCAGCCTCTGTCCTGCTCTATAGCCACGGAGTTGACATAGCTGATCCAGTTAAGCATCTGGTCAATTGTGACCTCAGGGTTTTGAAGGTGAAGGACTAGGCAATGGTGGTGCTGTAGAAGGTCAGGGGCAGATGATTGGGTCTCAACAGAAAAAGACCCAATCTCAACTCGTGGTATCAATGTAAACTGCTGTTTATTCACCCAAGCCTGGATATTGTCCATATCCTACTGTAGGCTTGCATGGGCTGCTTCATGATCAAAGGATTTGTGAATAGACCTACCATGGAATTGTCAGTGAACAGCTCTATTCTTAACCTTATAGCAAAGGTAAGGTCATTAATGAAGCAGCTGAAGATGGTTGGGTTAAAGATACTGCCCTGAGGAACTCCACGGGCTGTGATAATTGGCCTCTGACAAACATGACCATCTTTCTGGGTGCCAGGTATGACTCAGCCCATTGAAGGGTTTTCCCATTGATTTCAATTTTGCTAGCACTCCTTGATGTCATATTCAGTCAAATGCTGCCTTGATGTCAAGGGCAGCATGTCTCACCTCTCCTCTGGCATTGACCTTGTGTCCAGCTCTGACAATGAAGTGGCTCTCAGTGCTTCCTATAAGTTGTGTTCAACATGGAGGAGTATTAATTCATCAGTTTGGAGGTGGTGGGGGGGGGGGGGGGGTGCAATAGGTTGCAATCAGCAGGAGATTTCCATTGACCTGAGACTTTTATTCTCCATTGCCATGAGACTTCATGGGGTCCAGAGTTAACGTTCAGGACTCCCAGAGCCATGGGCACCTGACTGTATACCACTGTGCATCTACCTCTAGTGGGTTTATCCTGCTAATGGGACAGGACATACCCAGGAATGTGATGAAGGAGGCTGGGATGTTGGCTGATACATATGACTCCTTGAGTAAACTATGTCAGGCTGTATCTGAGAGATAGCTCTCTCAACTTGGGCACCAGTCCTCAGATGTTGATGAGGAGTGCTTTGCAGGGTCGATTGGGTTGCAATTTGCTGAATCTTGTCCTGATTCAATGCCTGGATCATTGCTCATAGGTCCATCTGATATTTCTCTTGGTGTTCTGCTTTTTAGCAGTTATTTTACAACTCAGTGGCTTGCTAGGCTACTTCATAGGGCATTAAGAATCAAATCACATATTGTGGGACTGGAGTCATATTATAGGCCAGACCAGGTAAGGGCAGAAGTTTCCTTTCCCTGAAAGACATTAGTGAACCAGTTGGATTGTACGACAATCCAGAAGCTTTCATGGTCATTTTTCTGGTGCTGCCCACAGATTACCAGATTTATTGAATTCACAACTTGTCATGGTGGGATTTGAACTCTGGGCTGCTAGTCCAGTACCATAATCACGAGGCTACCATACCCTATTGGACTCTACCAGTTGACCAGCCTTCTGCTATACAGTGTCAGACCCTCTCCGAAGATTGTTTAGACAGCATGACAGAAAACAAAGGATCGCTCCAGGTATTGTCCCAATTCCAAGCTGCTACCCACCATCTACCTTCTGCTTTGTTGTTACTTGTGGGATTCAAGCACTTGGAACTTCTGTGCCTGTTCAAAGCTCTGCACATACTCAGGAAAAACTTTCAAGGTATTCTAAGGTGACTCAGCCCAAAGTGCTGCAGCAAGAATTTTTAAAAAGCACATTTTCGTCAGCAAATACTGAAGTGTGGGCATCATCTCAGAAATGCTGATGTCTGTGCAAAGGGCAGATGGTTTTGAAAGTGCATGTGTGCGGATGTTGGGTGAAGACGGGTTCGGGTTCGGGTTCAGAAGTGATGCCCCCTATGGCTGATTAGCCTGTCAACACTCACTGCGCAGAAAGGAATGGCTACTCGCTCGAGGTACCAGAGGACTGTCAATACCAGTAGAATTGTAATGTGACAGAGGTCAGCACTTTCAAAATAGAAGGAAAGAAAATGAAGACAAACAAGACTCAAATAATGGGGGAATAATCTCAATGAGGTAACCTAATCTCAGAATTCAAATGACATGCATTCAAATTTCATGCCCATAGTTTAAGGTGTCACCTGCAGCCAAGTTACAGTCTGGTAATCATTCCTCATTATTGAAATAGTTAATTATGATGACTTCTTTCCTCAAGCAATTATTTTCTTTCCTCATGCAATTATTTTCTTTAATGTACCTTTTTCATGGCTTAACTCCTCCATCACATCGTTGTCTCTGTGGACAGGAAGTTTCAAAGTTCATAGATTCCTCCAAATCATTCAGAGCCAATGCTGCCCCGCAGGTCAGCTAAAATGTGCTTAAACATGATGGACATTGTGAATTGTTCCTGTTCGCATAGAGACATCAGCAGACTTACTAACAGACACACAGCCACTAGAAGTGTGGGGTAGAAACTGTCGAATATGTGTTTGCTGTTGACAATCTCTCATTTGTCCAGCTGTGGGGACTGAATCTCCTGCTGGGGAAAAACAACAATGAATAACTTAGAGCTAGTTTAAATCTCAAACTTGGGTCTATAAACATTTAAAAATATAAGGGGATTTTAACCCTTAGAGTGCCCACAGCTCCATGGAATTCTATAGTCAGTTTTCTTAAAAAGGATTTCACCTCATTTGTGTGCTGAAAAGTCCCCTAATACCACATTAATAACATTAGTGAGATGACAGGAGTAGCTTTCTTACTGTAACATTGAATTAAACTGCCAAAATAAACACTTTGAATTAAATACAAAGTTTAAAAACAAGTAAAAATAGAACATGCTGGCAACACACAGTAGCTCACCATCTGTAAAGAGAAAAGACATGTTATTGATGTTTTGGGTGCGTAGCTTCTCATCAGCGCTGCTGAAGCATTGCACATCCAAAACATCACTAATGTACCTTTTCTCGTTAGAAATGTTGCCTGACTTATTGACAGCATTTTCTCTTTTCATTTCAAATTCCCAGCATTTGAAGTTTGTTTTTTATTTTACAGTTTAAAAACTTTATCTCCAACCCTGCCCCCTCCCCAATACTTACCCAATCCTCTCTTTCTGTTTTCACTGTTCTAACTTTTATCTCATGTTAATTCTTTGCCTTTTTTTTTCTTATTTTGTTTACTTTTAAATATTATTGCTTTCTGTTCTGTACCTTAGTTCTGCCCCCCAATCCTAAGCTGGGACCCAACTGGTCAAAAGCAAACAACGAGGTTGCAAAGTAAATCCCCTAAAAGTAAATACGAGTGCAGGGCTTAAACCCTTCAACCTATAAAAGGAGCAGGAATTCTAGATAAATGAGATAAACCACAGATGGAAAAGTGACAATTGAATACAAAATGGCTGGAAGTTTGAGGAAGATGTGGGGTAGATACTGCTAGTGAGGGATGAACACAAGGCAAAAGCCCACAGAGAGAATGAAGAGGGAGAATAGAAGGAGCTGAGCTAGAACCAGGAGATACAGCAGCCAAAAATAAGAACTTGTCAAAAAAATATAAACGTTGACTATCTAAAGTACCAATGAATAAAAAGTCAAATAGTTTCACAATACAACAAATAAAGTGCCATACAAGCCAGCAGGAAACAATGGTGAATAAAAGTGCTTGAAACCAAAAGAGGAAAAGATAAAAGTAAATGAGGGTAAAAAATGGGAAAAAGAAAATGCTAGTTGATATACTGAAAATGATTACAACAGAAGCTTGAAACTCTACTGCATTGGAAAAGGAAGGATCTTTAAAATCCTGAGGGAAATGAATAATGTAAAAGTAATTTAGATTGTGAAAATATACCTGGAGCAAACAAGTATTAAATTAATGAGCTCTAACTTAGATTTGAGATTCAAATTGCCCAACACCCACAGAGGGGCGAAGATGAAGAATAGACTGATGTCATTTAAATTGTTTTAAGTATAGGAAGAGGTAATGAAATACATGATGGGAAACATGATAGCTCTTACGCTGCAGGGAGTATGGAAATCTCATCTATGGAATACAAATTGAGTAATGGATGGTAATCCAACACTGCAATTTACAACAGATTTCACTTACATAAGGAGGTCAGAAAGAACTTTCATAAAAACTTGATCTTGGAAGTTTTACTTATGGTTATTCTCCTCCTTCTGGAGATTGGATAGAGTCCAGAATAGGGAAAAGTACATGTGGCCTGTGGAACAAATGGGCTTGGGAGGTCAAATGACCAATTCTCATTACATATCTTCTTATATACTTTGATTGACTAATTCGGTTGGGCCACATGTTGTTAGCGTCAGTTTTTGATATGACTGTGGAAGACCCAAGCTTGTCTTACAAACTGAGCCTGGTGTATTGGTGGAGGGGGAGAAGGAGGAGGATGGGGAGGCTGTCATACTATTATCCATACACACAATAAAAACTACATTAGAATGGGTAAAAGTCCATGACATCAACTGATGTAATCTTATCAAACACTTCTTTAATAAACTCGTAGTTCTTTCCTGACAAGTCTTTATTTTACATAAATGTACTTACTTCTATTTACAGTTTAAGGAAAACTGGCCAGCATCAGTCACACTGGGATTGTACCGGCTTGACAGATGAGAACAGCATTGAAAATGAAGTGCGACAGGAGGCTTTATTCAGAGGAGCAAGGACAATGGATACAGTACCTCATGGAGGGTAAAATTACAGGAAAATAATTAGCACATTACAAAAAATACCATTTTCAGGCAATGTACGGTGAGAATCAAACTTGTCACCACTATAATCTAATTTTATGGACATATTTTGTTTTGTATACAATTTTATATTTGAAAGAATATAGGCAAGAAAAATCATTGACTATTTGTGAGGTACAGTGGATGTTTTTCTATCCTGCATCGATCAACAATCTGAAACTTGTAGCAAAATATGATCAACAAACCGACAGCAATTTTCATTTGTTACATTATCCCCATATTTTTCCACCTCCTCTGTACCAGATTGCACTGTACTTTTAATTTTGTTAACTTTTAGTATATAAAGCACTTCATCATATCCCTGATGCAACCTGCCCTGGAAGCTGTCATGGGAAGCTGCAACCAATTCAGTTCAGTTATTCTAAGAACATTAGCTTGCAAGCAGGAAACCAAGGAATCAAATGCACAATCATAAGTGACCTGAATTTTATCCCACGTGTGTTACCATTTCAAGATAAACTGGCCTATTCCTCCAAAGAACAGCAGTTCATATATAAAGAGGAATGATCCACAACGCCCAAAATTCAAACACTCACTCCTCTTTGTAATATAAAAGGTACATTTGACCAGCTGTGCCAGCTGTGTGCATTAGTTTTCTCCCATCATAACAAGTGATGAGTGCATGCCATTTATTTCGGAATTACTGGTATTTTAGTGGGAGACATATGGGCCTGGATTTTAACTTGGAGCCGAGAACTGTGTGTGGGGAACCCGGAAGTCAATTGTGCGTATTTAAATCTGCTTCCCTACCTGCGCAGCGGGTGTACTGCGCACCCAAATGACACAATCAGAATTGCAGTGTATAAAGGGACAGTTCAAAAATGGATTTCAGAGGGGAAAGGAGAAATGGAGTCCAGGAGAGCAAAGGCAGCACCTAGATTTACTGATGCCTCCCTAGATTTACTGATGCCTCCCTAGATTTACTGATGCCTCCCTTGATCTACTACTGGCTGCAGTGAGAGCCAGGAGGGAAGTTCTTTATCCAAGGAATGGCGGGAAGAAACCTGGTTCTGTCACCAAAAAGGCTTGGCTGGAGGTAGCCCAACAGGTGACAAGCAGGAGCATGGTGACTAGGACTTGGCTACAGTGCAGGAAGTGCTTCAATGACCTGACCAGATCTGGAAAAGTGAGTGATTCACCCACATCGTATTGTGTACAACACCCTCCCTTCATCACTCTGTCTTGGCAAGCCAGTCCTTCACAATACTCCTCACACCCACTTAAGTGTCACCAGCATCCATCCTTCACTCAATGGAGATAAGTGGGACGTCTACGGTCCTCTCAATCAGAGATGGAGAGACAGAGAGCTCACAGATGGCTGGTGACACAATTTAAAACATCTTTCACAAAGATGCTGACTTTATATAATCAATGCCTGAAGAATGAGAAGCCCGAGTATGGAGATTGGCAAGATTGTTATTGTGCCAAAACTAAGTCATTTTGCTTCCTTTTGTCTTCCAGGGCCTTGACGCCTACAAGAACAGTCTGTGGATATGAATGATGTAGTTTCCTCAGAGGATCTCATTCTTTCTGAGGCTGCACCATCTCAAGATATGCAGCCAGGTACCAGCACAGATACTCTCACTTCGGTGGGTCCTGTTATACAGATAGTTGGGTTGTCACCTGGTGATTCACAATTCACAAGTGTGCACAAGCAGACACTGGTGGCAGGGGTGGTGGTAGGGTGCACTCTTCTCCAAGCTCTGCTCATCTGGACACAGGTACTGAACCCTGGGGGCCATCGTTGAGAAGGAGATTGATTGAGGTACAGCTACATCTTTGCGAGGTACTGGAAAATGTGCCACACAGACTCTCCACAATAGCGGAGAGGATGGAGGAGTCCCACTCCAGCATTAGTGGAGTGATATCGCAGGTAAGTTTTTTTTTAATTCATTCATGGGATGTCGGCGTTGCTGGCAAGGCCAGCATTTATTGCCCATCCCTAATTGCCCTTGAGAAGGTGGTGATGAGCCACCTTCTTGAACCGCTGCAGTCCGTGTGGTGAAGGTTCTCCAACAGTGCTGTTAGGTAGGGACTTCCAGGATCTTGACCCAGCGACGATGAAGGAACGGCGATATATTTCCATGATGTGGAGATGCCGGTGATGGACTGGGGTTGACAATTGTAAACAATTTTACAACACCAAGTTATAGTCCAGCAATTTTATTTTAAATTCACAAGCTTTCGGAGGCTTCCCCCTTCGTCAGGTGAACGATGTGAAATGAAATCCTCGAAATGAAATCGCATTTATAATTCACAGAACAATGCTTGGTGAGTACAGACAGTTTTTTCAACTGCCCGTTGCCAAGGCAATCAGTGTGCAGACAGACAGGTGTTACCTGCCAGGTCTCACAGAATATACAAATCACCAAAAAAAAAACAACAAACAAAAAAAAACAGAGATAGAGAGGTAGAAACATAGAAAAGACAGCAACTGACCCGTTATATTAAAAACAGATAACATTTGTTCGCTGGTGGGGTAACGTGTAGCGTGACATGAACCCAAGATCCCGGTTGAGGCCGTCCTCATGGGTGCGGAACTTGGCTATCAATTTCTGCTCGACGATTTTGCGTTGTCGTGTGTCTCGAAGGCCGCCTTGGAGAACGCTTACCCGAAGGTCGGTGGATGAATGTCCATGACTGCTGAAGTGTTCCCCGACTGGGAGGGAACCCTCCTGTTTGGCGATTGTTGCGCGGTGTCCGTTCATCCGTTGTCGCAGCGTCTGCATGGTCTCGCCAATGTACCATGCTCTGGGGCATCCAGAGCATGGTACATTGGCGAGACCATGCAGACGCTGCGACAACGGATGAACGGACACCACGCAACAATCGCCAAACAGGAGGGTTCCCTCCCAGTCGGGGAACACTTCAGCAGTCATGGACATTCATCCACCGACCTTCGGGTAAGCGTTCTCCAAGGCGGCCTTCGAGACACACGACAACGCAAAATCGTCGAGCAGAAATTGATAGCCAAGTTCCGCACCCATGAGGACGGCCTCAACCGGGATCTTGGGTTCATGTCACGCTACACGTTACCCCACCAGCGAACAAATGTTATCTGTTTTTAATATAACGGGTCAGTTGCTGTCTTTTCTATGTTTCTACCTCTCTATCTCTGTTTTTTTTTGTTTGTTGTTTTTTTTTTGGTGATTTGTATATTCTGTGAGACCTGGCAGGTAACACCTGTCTGTCTGCACACTGATTGCCTTGGCAACGGACAGTTGAAAAAACTGTCTGTACTCACCAAGCATTGTTCTGTGAATTATAAATGCGATTTCATTTCGAGGATTTCATTTCACATCGTTCACCTGACGAAGGGGGAAGCCTCCGAAAGCTTGTGAATTTAAAAGAAAATTGCTGGACTATAACTTGGTGTTGTAAAATTGTTTACGATATATTTCCAAGTCAGGATGGTGTGTGACTTGGAGGGGAATGTGCAGGTTGTGTTGTTCCCATGTGCCTGCTGCTCTTGTCCTTCTAGGTGGTACAGGTCGCGGGTTTGGGAGGTGCTGTCGAAGAAGCCTTGGCGAGTTGCTGCAGTGCATCCTGTAGATGGCACACACTGCGGCCACAGTGTGCCGGTGGTGAAGGGAGTGAATGTTTAGGGTGGTGGATGAGGTGCCTATCAAGCGGGCCGCTTTGTCCTGGATGATGTCGAGCTTCTTGAGTGTTGTTGGAGCTGCACTCATCCAGGCAAGTGGAGAGTATTCCATCACACTCCTGACTTGTGCCTTGTAGATGGTGGAAAGGCTTTGGGGAGTCACGAGGTGAGTCACTCGCCGCAGAATACCCAGCCTCTGACCTGCTCTTGTAGCCACAGTATTTATGTGGCTGGTCCAGTTAAGTTTCTGGTCAATGGTGACCCCCAGGATGTTGATGGTGGGGGATTCGGCAATGGTAATGCCGTTGAATGTCAAAGGGAGGTGGTTAGACTCTCTCTTGTTGGAGATGGTCATTGCCTAGCACTTGTCTGGCGCGAATGTTACTTGCCACTTATCAGCCCAAGCCTGGATGTTGTCCAGGTCTTGCTGCATGCGGGCACGGACTGCTTCATTATCTGAGAGGTTGTGAATGGAACTGAACACTGTGCAATCATCAGCGAACATCCCCATTTCTGACCTTATGATGGAGGGAAGGTCATTGATGAAGCAGCTGAAATTGGTAGAGCCTAGGACACTGCCCTGAGGAACTCCTGCAGCAATGTCCTGGGGCTGAGATGATTGGCCTCCAGCGACCACTACCGTCATCCTTTGTGCTGAGTATGACTCCGGCCATTGGAGAGTTTTCCCCTTGACATGAGCACGCGAGAATGTCTGCAATGGAGAGAGTGGCCACCTCCATTGTGCTTTCAGCACAGCTCACAAATGAGTCTATGCATGATATTAGCACAGCCGACAGATTTTGAAAGCCAGCATGTTTGCTGGGGGGGGGGGAAAATTCACATAATCGGACGCCCTGGTAAACAACCCATCCATACCGTGCCTTATACACTTATGTACAGGCAATTGACACACCCTGGAGATGTCACCGGTGACATCTGGAAGGATCCAGAGGCCAAGAAATTAAGGGCAGTGGTTACTTTAACTGCAGTGGGCAATGCGTGGCCACCAGGTCCAAACGAGAGCAGCTCTTCCTGAAGGAGGCTGCAGATGTCTGTGACCACCTGCCGACTCAACCTGAGCCTGCATAGGCACTGCTCCTCAGAGAGGTCCAGGAAATTCAGCCTCTGTCTGTATAGGGTGTTCCTAATGACGACATTCAGTAACTGCTGGCAACCATGTTGGATCACAAGCATTAAATGCGAAGTGGATAGCAATACGCGATGGCCATGTAAAAGAAAAGGCTACGTTATTTTGAGCAGTTATCACCGGCAGATGGATCATTATATTTCTACTTTATAACTTGTATTTGTTATGTATATTTAAAACTGAATACAACTTTGTCTTGGTTTCAGCTCACTGGCCGGTCCCAGCACCAGGCGAATATTGCCATTGACTCCGACAAAAGGTTCTTAGGCTGGGCTCCCTCCCCCCCCGATTCTCTCCCCTCTCTCTCTGTTCCTTTCTCCATTTATTAACAGTTCGCCATGTTGTTCCACATATTTTCCTCTTGGCACCAGGATCCGTCCTCCCTTCAGGAGCACTGCAATATAACAGATATGGCTGCTGGATCCTGAGTTACAAGCGCTCAGCACTGCCAGACCAGACCCCCAAACACATCGCAATCCAATCAACCCCGCATTAACCCCCCCACGCCCCCCGTAAAACAGCCCCAACTCCAATCAAATACCCAACATCAACCACCCCACCCCGGACACATCCCCAACCCCCAATCAAATACCCCAAGCCGATACCCCAAGCCAACCTCCACACCCGCATTAAACCCCTCTATTAGACCTTGGATTCATATCAAACACTCCAGACACCCACCCCACCCCCCACCCCCCACCAAATTAATGAGCTCAATGCCCAGACTCAACAAACACTGAAGTATGCCAGATCCCTATTACTTTATAGTGGGTTTTCAGATTCTTATATTTAGATCCCTGTTGAACCTTTCAGCCCTATTAGGATGTCCCACGCAAGACCCCGCCCCCATCAAATTCCTTTTAGTGTAAATTTACACAACAGTAGCACTGGTGCAAAGCAGTCATGCCTCCTCTTGTAGTGTGAATACAGAACCAAGTGCAGTGAGAACCCTGTATTGTTGGTGTTAAGTAAAACGACATTGCACCACATTACTGTTGTGTTATAAAAGCACTCGAAGGTCAATTGCTTTCAAACTTCCAAATACAGTATTGCAACACTCCCCAAGACACCATTCAAATGTTATCACACTCAGAGACCCCCTGCAAATGTTGACACACTCCCCAAGATCCTCTGCAAATATCCTTATCTCTGTCCCCTCTATTACTATAGCCTATAACTTCTATTTATAAAAAAACTACAATAGACTTGATAAGGGGCTCTCTAATCAGAATGTCATTTTGAACTGCAAAGTGTATTTTCTAGTATTTCTAGAAAATTCACCATTTCAATGTCAATTCGACTACTCACACGTACCTTCACTCAATCAACAAGCTGTACTCCAACACGCTCGTATGCCAACATGGTACGTCACATGACCTGTGACGTGTATTAGGATCACCTTATACCCTCTCTCATGGGTCATGCCTCCTTGCGACCTCAGCCCCTCTGTTGGTCCCCTCTCTGCTGTTCTTCAGATCCTTGTTGTGTACCTCTGTCTCGTGCACCTGCAGATCCCAGAACTGCACAACGTGCCTGTCGTGGATGGTGATTTTTCTCCTCTTCAGATGTACTGTGGAATACATCCATTGCGCCCCCCTATCCTGATCTTGTCAGTTTGAAAGGCTCCAAAATCTTGGTAAATTTGTCTGAACACAAAAGAATTCTCAGTCTCAATAAAGAACTCAGTCTAAACACAAAGGCGCTGATTTGGGCCATGTAGCACCCATTGTTTCGGCTCTACACGGCCTCTCCGACATCCAAGATGGCGTCTTAGATGCGCAAGCACGTTTCCTGCGTGACGTGCGCCGGACGCCATCTTGGTATAGGAGTTAGCGCAGGCGCAGATAACGAACGCTGGAATCATGTAAAGTAGGGAGAAAATGGCTTCAATCAGTGTGCAACACTGATTTAAAGTGATAGACACCATTTTGGGACTTAACGCTCAATGCTCAACTCAACACACAGTCTTAACCCCGACCATCTGAATGTGGAATGCTCTTCTGCAGATGGCAGTTGATGCTAGCTCACTTGTGAATGTTAAATCTGAGATTGATAGATTTCTGTGAACCAATGGTATTAAGGGATATGGGGCTAAGACGGGTATATGGAGTTAGGTCACAGGTCCACCATGATCGCATTGAATGGTGGAACAGGCTCAACGGGCTAAATGCCACTGCCACTTGCGCCACATTCGCCTACAAGAAAGCGGGATGTGTGTCTGGGTGAAGTGCCTGCCATGGTTGAATAGCTGCCAGTGTATGTGGCCTGTGAGTTCTGGGTGGGCGGCGTGAAACAGTGGTAATGTGTAAGGGTGAAAGGAAGTATCTGATTGGAAGAGTTGAGTACTGATGGAAGGAGTTTATTGGTATGTAGGAGATGGGGGGGTGTAGTGCGTGGAGCAGTTGGTAGGAGACGCCACTTGACAGTTGACCTCACTCACCTTGACCACTCATGTCAAAGCATTGAACTTCTTCCTACACTGCATTCATGTTCATGATGCTGTACGCCTGGCATTGACTTCGTCCCCCGCTGCCTCCCACTGCCTTTTGAACATATGTCTGGAGGATCTCTTGCCCCTCCCCCGCCCCTCCCCCGTGGATATAAGATGTCCCTCCTTGCATGCACTCTTTGCAGGCCTGGTACTAATTCAGATCGGCAGATTGGTGAGGTCTGGTGTGCAGATTGGAGGATGTGGGATTTAGTAGTGCGCAACCTTAATTCAATGTTTTAACATAACTCATCATTGTGTAAACATAGGGATGGGACCTGCATCTGTGTTTGACGTGTGCAATGTCTGATCTCCGTTCAGACTCCATGCGAAGAGTAGACTGTTATTTTCAGCAAATAACAGGTACCAGCTACCTCTAAGAGATTTCTAAGAAACATCCTCCCTTTAAGAGATCAGGCTCCCCTTGCTGGTGAAAAGTGCGAATTGCATTCATTCCACGTGCAAGGCCTGGAAAGGAAGGCTGATTGCAGGTAAGTCCTCGGGTGGGTCGAAACTAACGTCCTGCCTGAGTAGGGTCCATCGGGCGCGGGGTACTAGCGCATCACGCTACCCCTGCCCGAAACGGACCCTTATCCAATTTTTCTCCCCAAAGAACTGCCAGCCAAACGTTTGCCTGAGAGAACTGAGTGCCTAGCTGCAGTACCTCACCTTTTTTTGAGATGTGTCAATCACGGGTTTAAAGGGCCAAATGACCTTTGACTGCATCTCACCTCCGTTTCAATGGCAGGTTTCAGAAGCCATGGGAAACC
Organism: Heptranchias perlo; assembly: GCF_035084215.1. Lineage (NCBI taxonomy): Eukaryota > Metazoa > Chordata > Chondrichthyes > Hexanchiformes > Hexanchidae > Heptranchias > Heptranchias perlo. Next base: position 73,169,210 of record NC_090331.1, on the reverse strand, counting down.
CATGCAGGAGAAGTTACATCTGTTTCTGTTAAAGAATCCACAAAAAATTAAGTGCCTCAACTGTTTAAATGACCTAATTTACCCCTTTAACAATCCAGCCACCGGCATTAAGTGGGGACGGGACTTCCGGGTTTCTGTTTCGCGCGCACACCCTAACACGTGTAGAGTATTCCCTATTTCCTGTAATTCTTGGACACTGGACGAATAGTCAAGCAAAGAAAGTCACCCTCACTCACGGTGGTTTCGTTAATCAAAAGTAATTATTTAATGATATCATTCATACGAGCATTCATGAAGCAAAATCAAACCATACATATGACTTTCCTCTATAAAATCCCGTTTTACACTTAATAACTCGCAACATTATTATGTAATGACTTAATAATTCATACACACATCAGACAAATCATTAATACATATACAACCTTTAAACCAAGGCTTTTGCTCGTGGGGTCTGAAGGTCGATCAGCTCTCTCAGTACTCGAGGTCCTCTTCTTGCGTGATGTTTAACTGCAGTGTGCGTTCCTTGTGACTGCTGTGTGGTGAAGAGACTGTTCTTTTCTCAAAGTCTTCTTTTTCTATTGTTTTTACCAATAGGACGTAGGATTGGGGCGTGTCATTCTTTTTGTCCGGTTCCTCCCTGCTGCTATGCCTCAATCATTAACTTACCTCAATGATTGACAGTTTAGGCTTTGATCATGTGACTGGAGACCCTTTGATGTCGAAAAGACCATGTGCTCGAACCATGGAACATAAAAAGCCCCTTTAATCTCTACATAGCCTTTCATGTGGAGAGAGTCCCTTTCATTTCTATGCACAGACATTCTTAATGGTCCTGATGTCTCCGATTTTGATTGTTTCGTTGGCTTCAAATCCATTCCTCATAACATTTGACCATATGCTGGATGCAATACCACTTGATGTTTCACAAATCCCAGCTCTTTGAACAGACCACCAGATAGGAATGAATGGGCCAATGCCTTTCCACACCTATCATTGCTTTCCCGATCCGAAGCCTTTGACGTATGCCTTTTCTTACATTACCCCCTGCTATGTTAAAAACCTTGTGTTTCCAAAATCCTATGTGTTTTAAAAGCCTGACAATGCTTCAGCTCAATATTATCCACCTAGCCTATTTATGTAATAATCTAGATATCTATCCGCAGTACAAGGTCTTCGATCCCGAAACTCATACTTCTCCAATGCCATCAGCGTCATTGAGGGAAAAACAGGATATGCGAGAACAAAGTTTACTACATTACTGTGTTTGTAGGTTTTCAAATGTCTTGTTTAAAAGGGGTACAGTTAACCCTTTCCTTCAAATGTCTTTTGTTAAAGGGGTGTTGAACCCCACATGCACCTGGGTTAAACCCGGAAGTGGGCGTGTTGAAGCAGGGATGCAGTCCTGCTTCCAATATCTATTATTTTAACCGACCACCCGACCACAACCCCCCCATGATTTCTAATGGTCTGGCAGAGTTCAACTGATCTTTTTTCCTCGTTAGTCCAGTGGGTCTACTCTTATCCCCAGTAAATGTGCCCATCTTTCTACTGGGACCAGTAGGGAGAACACACCCATATTCTCATGCATTATAGGGAAATCTATGAAAGATAGGATATAGGTCAGATATTAGGCTTTGGGAAAACCCAAGTTTTTCAGGATCAGAAACTAGAATCTAAAATCCTGAACATTTATCCGTATTAGCAAAACAAAACCAGATTCTACTAATGGTGCCCATTTTCTGTCTGCTTTCTCTGATCTTCTATTAGGTGGTTTAGTGTTTCTTCTCTAGTATTCCATCCATAAACAGGCAGGTTAAACATTTAGTAGCCGATTTATATATGTGCCACAATAGCCTGAATAATTCCAAAAATGCCTGAATCAAAGTATCGCACTTTGGAAGGAAAATCTCATACCTCAGTTATAGTAAGAGAAATAGGACTTGCAAAGATATAGCGCTTTATCATGTCTCACAGAAATATACAAGTGCTGATTCTAGCGGGGAATGGGGCTTGCAAAGAGTGCATTACAGGAAATCATGGGCACACAGACTGTGATTTCACGCCCAATAAAATTAGCACAGCAGGATCACAAACAACAATGAGAAGAATTAGCAGTTTATCTATCCACTTTTGATGATGCTGATCGAGGAAGGAATGTTGGCCAAGGCACAAAAAACTCTCTGCTCTTCAAATTGTATGGCATCTTTAACATCCACCTGACCCACTGAAATAGGTAGACGGGACCTCAGTTTAACATCTCATCCGAAGGACAGCTCCTCAAACAATCCCTCAGGGCAGCACTGGAATATCTGCCTAGATTATGTACTCAAATCTAAACCAATAGCTTCTGATCCAATGGTGAAAGTGCTATTAGCTGAGCTAAGCTGATGCCAATATTCCATTTTGTGAACCAGAAGATTTCTGATTCTAAAATAAACACTATGGTTGTTTTCTGAACTGGGCAAGATTGAAACAAACAAAACAAGCACAAAATCTAGTTTGGCCAGGATTCAGTTGCAACAGAACGGTAAATCCAGGAGACTGAAGAATGTGTAGAATTAATCGATTGACTAATACAGAAGAACATACAGATTAATGTATTAATGAAACCAAGTTGATGCTTTAGAATGTGGAACATATAGAGTTAGTGTATTAGTCGGGAATAGACTTAACACCTTAGAATGTGAAAAACAGTATTGAGACATAGAACTGATGAACCAATAAAGTAAAAGAATCAATACTGCAGGTTCCTAAGGTGGAATATGAGATTTTCATCATTGCAGGATAAGACAGGCCGGTACTAGAAACTTGGGACCCACAGGTTCTCAAGAATAGACAGAGGATAGATGGTAACCAGATGCTAAAGGGTGTGCTGTGTGATAAGGTACCTGATACTCATTGATACTATGGATGGTAGACAATCTCATTAGCTAAGCTAGTGATAAGATGCATGTCTACTTATTAGTTCTACCTTATATAGAATTGTGTTTAATTTTTCCTTTTTAGTGCCATCATGTAATGGGTGTACGTGGCAATGGTCACATGCATCCGGAACCTGAGAGTTTAAAAGAAGAGGTTTTGAGGAGCTCCGATGAGTACATGGCCGGAAGCCGGCAAGGAAGATAGAATTAACCTCGGTTAGCAGACTGGGTTGTGTCTCCCAAGTCTGGTAATGTATCACCTGTTCTTTTCGTCTATTGAAGCTTGTTTTTAGGACTTTTACTTTACGGTCTCTTTTGCTATAAAACCTGTGACTTACAATAAAATCTGTAGTGGAGTGTCTTTTTTGAGTGTTCCGAACCAATGTTATAAGTATCTAATTTAAAGACCGGTCTAAGAAACTAATGTAACAAGCTGTGCTCGAAAGGAGTGCTGGTCAGAGAACTGTCACTAAAGTATGGTAGCCATGTCTTTAACCCGCACTTCCTTTGAGCGCAATTCCATACTGGGATGGCAGAATTGCTGAGTTTACCCTATAAATCCAAACTAGTTGAATTGAGGATTGACTGCCCTGTAAGATGTCACAATACATTCGAGGTCAATCTGACTACAGAGCATAAGTTCATTTTATTAAAATATGAAAAGTTTTGTGTAGGAGTGTTCTTTTGCACGTTAAGGGCTAGATTTTCCTCCAATTGGTGAATGAAGAGTTGGGCGGGACTTCTGCCCACGTGACTCTGCTACTAACCCACTCAAGTCATCTGGACCGACCCTCACAATTTACCCAGGGTGGGATAGCAGCAGTGAAACCATTGCCTATTAGTTTACTGCCACTGAGAGGGAGGGAAATTGAGTGATGCTGCAGTGTTGAAAATTCTGTGGCGGATTAAAGAGCTTCACACATATTTTGGCAGGGAGCAGCAGAACAGTACAGCAATGAGTGAGGAAGAGATAGCATTGGGAAGCATCAGCAGCAGGAAGGGCTCCCACATTTACTGATGCATCAGTGGCTATCCTTCTCGCAAAATTAAGGTCCAGTAGAGAAGGTCTCTTGGGGTCGTGAAGCCCCACAATAGGGTGGTCCAGACTTTATGGAGGGCCTTCACCACCCCACCAACTACCACACAGTGCAAGAAGAGATTTAATGATCTCTTAAGATTGGCCAAGGTAAATGAAGATACTGTTCCCCATGCATATCCTGTAGGAATGATAGAGGCATGATACACTTCTACCTCTCATGCTTCTTGGTCTCATTACCTGGGTGACAGAACACTAACCTATTCACAGGGAATCTTTGAAATGCACCATGTAACTCCAAACCACTAAGAACTCGTATTGCATGCCACAATGGGTTTTGCTAGTCCTGATGGAGAGGTGTTAAAACGGAACCTGCTCCTGCAGTCTGACAATAAGCATATGGGTGATAAGAAGTGTTGCAGCTAGTCACATTCCTTTAGCTCAGTATTCTCTCTTTGCAAAGGAAAAGGGAGTGCATTACTAAAGCCAAAGAACTGCTACTTTCAATCGTGAATGTTAAGTCCTCACAAGGAGGAAGCTTGCAGGGATGTGGACAGGAGAGGCTGTAGGAGAGGGGAAGCAGGGAAACTCCTGCTGGTCTGTACTGCAGGGCTGCTCCAGATTTGTTTGGCTCTTAAAAAATGCCTGTGGTTTGTTCTATTAAAATTCTTGTAGCCCCATGAGCCTGGTCATATTTGTTCTTCCCTTCTTTCTGCGGTTGCCTTACTGGTGTTATAAGCCATGACTGCAGGGGACAGACTTGATCACCAATCAATCATCCTGATGCATGGCTATGAGTTACCAAGGCTGGTATGATGAATTGTTGTATGATAAAGGCAACATGACATCTTCCTGGATTGCAGAAATTAATGCTAGCTGGACGTTAAGTGAATGAAAATTTTTCTTGTTAATGAAGTTGAGGGGGTTGTTATATCGGGCTTTCTCTGCATCTGTGGGAACTCTGCCAATCTACAGAATTGGACGACTCGCTATTTTGCAGGTTCCATGGAGAATATAATAAACTGCAAGGCCTGTCCGAATAGAACACTTGTAACCTTCTTTATACAATGGTGTGCTGCTGCCTGACTAATGTCACAAAGTGGAGATGCCGGTGATGGACTGGGGTTGACAATTGTAAACAATTTTACAACACCAAGTTATAGTCCAGCAATTTTATTTTAAATTCACAAGCTTTCGGAGATTTTCTCCTTCCTCAGGCAAATGTTTTCTCCTTCCTCAGGCAAACATTTGCCTGAGGAAGGAGAAAATCTCCGAAAGCTTGTGAATTTAAAATAAAATTGCTGGACTATAACTTGGTGTTGTAAAATTGTTTACAAATGTCACAAAGGTCACCTGAGGCTGCCTGAAAATACCCAGTGGCTAAAAAATATCAAGACAGTGGTCACTTTTACTGCTGCATACAACGCTGTTCTCCTGGTGGAAGTAGGCTGCAGGTCTTCAACCAGCTTATGATATAATCCCTCAATAGTCTCTGGGGAGAAGCATAACCTTCTGAAGCATTAATGGACAGAGAGATTCCAGGTCTGTAAACCCTATGGAGTCAGTATTGACATATATGAACAAAAGTCTTTTGCAAAGGCTCACTGTAAAAGCCTTCAATCTAACCTCCTCTACATTCTTACTCTGCTTATCTTCACAGCATGGAAATAAAGGGATGCCCAGCAGGAAATCCATTTCCCCAGTGCAGAACTTTCTCATATACTCTTTAAAAAAACTGTCATGAGACGTCTTCAGAGAAATTCCAGAGCAAGAACCAATCACTGTATAGCTAAAGTTTCTGCTAGCTTAGTCAGGAAATCTCAAATGGCCTCCTGACTGAGATATCCACTGCAGAGATACTGCTGTGCTGCTCATATTGCCACTTGTACAGTGATTGTACACTCACTGGTCATGTTTAGGATGGAAGTTGGGCCATGGCCACCCACCCCCATTTACATGAAGTGGGGTGGGCTCCAGGTAGGCAGGACTGCTGACTAGTATTTACAGTAGAGGAAGAGGATAGCATGCCAGACATCCCAAGGAAACTAATTTTGAATCGGGGACAGGGACTCACCATAATTAACTGAAGCAAATTAAAAGCAATGAAGAAAATAATTGCACTAAATAGTGACAAATCCCCAAGACCAGATGGTTTCCATCCCAGGGTTTAAAGGAAGTAGGTGAGAACATTGCAGATGCCCTAACTATAATCTTCCAAAGTTCTATCGATTCAGGAACCGTTCCTTTAGATTGGAAAATTCCACGTCTCTCTACTATTTAAGAAAGGTGAGAGAGGGAAACCAGGGAATTATAGACCAGTTAGCCTAACATCTGTTGTGAGGAAATTACTAGAGTCTGTAATTAAGGGTAGAGTGACTGAACACCTTGAAAATTTTGCGCTGATCAGAGAGAGCCAGCATGGATTTGTAAAGGGTAGGTCATGCCTGACGAACCTGATTGAATTTTTTGAAGCGTCTAAAGTAGTGGACAGGGGAATGTCTATGGATGTTGTTCATATGGACTTCCAGAAGGCATTCAATAAAGTTCCTCATAAGTGACTGTTAGCTAAAGTTGAAGCTCATGGAATTGAGGGAAAATTATTGACCTAGTTAGGAAATTGGCTGAGCGACATGAGACAGAGTAGGGATAATGGGCAGGTACTCAAATTGGCAGGATGTGACTAGTGGTGTCCCACAGGGACCTGTGTTGGGGCCTCAACTATTCACTGTATTTATTAACGACTTAGATGATGGGATACAGAGCCATATATCCAAGTTTGCCAATTACACAAAGATAAGCAGCCTTGTAAGCAGTGTAAATGGAAGCATAAAATTACAGAGAGATATCAACAGATTAAGTGAATGAGCAAAACCATGGCAAATGGATTTCAATGTAGGCAAGTGTGAGGTCATCCACTTTGGACCTGAAAAGGATAGATCAGAGTACTTTCTAAAATGGTGAAAAGCTCGAAACAGTGGAGGTGCAAGGAGACTTCGGGGTCCATTGTATATAAATCATTAAAATATCGTAGACAGGTGAAGAAATAATCAAAAAGGTGAATGGAATGCTGGCCTTTATATCTAGAGGACTAGAATACAAGGGGGTCGAAGTTATGCTACAGCCATACAAAGCCCTGGTTAGTCCACACCTGGAGTACTGTGTACAGATCTGGGCACTGCAATTTAGGAAGGATATATTGGCCTTGGAGGGAGTGCAGTGCAGATTTACTAGAATGATACCTGGACTCCAAGGGTTAAATTACGAGGAGAGATTACACATATTAGGGTTGTATTCCCTGGAATTTAGAAGATTAAGGGGTGTTTTGATCGAAGTTTTCAAAATATTAAGGGGAACTGATAGGGTAGATAGAGGGAAACTATTCCCCTCATTAGGGAGTCTAGGACGAGGGGACATAGCCGAAAAATTAGAGCCAGGACTTTCAGGAGTGAAGTTAGAAAACATTTCTACACACAAAGGGTGGTAGAAGTTTGGAACTCTCTCCCACAATTCATAATTTTAAATCTGAAATTGATAGATTTTTGTTAACCAAAGGTATTAAGGGATATGGGGCTAAGGTGGGGATATGGAGTTAGGTCACAGATCAGCCATGATCTCATTGAATGTCGGAATGGGCTCGAGGGGCGAAATGGCCTACTCCTGTTCCTGTGTTCCTAACATTTTTTCAGGAGAAGAATCTCGGCACAATTATCTTGGGCCATCTCTGCGGTGGTAGGGTACGGTAGCATAGTGGTTATGTTACTGGGCTAGTAATCCAGAGGCCTGGACTAAAATCCAGAGTCATGAGTTCAAATCCCGCCACGGCAGCTGGTGAATTTAAATTCAATTAATTAATTAAATTCAATTAATTAAATAAAAAAATCTGGAATTAAAATACTAGCATCAGTAATGATGGCCATGAAACTACCGGATTGTCGTAAAAACCCATCTGGTTCACTAATATCCTTTAGGGAAGGAAGCCTGCCGCCCTTACCCGGTCTGGCCTACATGTGACTCCAGACCCACAGCAATGTGGTTGATTCTTAATTGCCCTCTGAAATGGCCTAGCAAGCCACTCAGTTGTAAAATCTCGCTACGAAAAGTCATAATAAGAATAAAACCGGACGGACCACCCGGCATCGGACCACTAGGCACCGGACACGACAACGGCAAAACACCAAGCCCAGTCGACCCTGCAAGGTCCTCCTTACTAACATCTGGGGACTTGTGCCAAAATTGGGAGAGCTGTCCCACAGACTAGTCAAGCAACAGCCTGACATAGCCATACTCACAGAATCATATCTTTCAGCCAACGTCCCAGACTCTTCCATCACCATCCCTGGGTATGTCCTGTCCCACCAGGCAGGACAGACCCACCAGAGGTGGCGGTACAGTGATATACAGTCAGGAGGGAGTGGCCCTGGGAGTCCTCAACATTGACTCTGGACCCCATGAAATCTCATGGCATCAGGTCAAACATGGGCAAGGAAACCTCCTGCTGATTACCACCTACCGTCCTCCCTCAGCTGATGAATCAGTCCTCCTCCATGTTGAACACCACTTGGAGGAAGCACTGAGGGTAGCAAGGGCACAAAATGTACTCTGGGTGGGGGACTTCAATGTCCATCACCAAGAGTGGCTCGGTAGCACCACTGCTGGCCGAGTCCTGAAGGACATAGCTGCCAGACTGGGCCTGCGGCAGGTGGTGAGCGAACCAACACGAGGGAAAAACTTACTTGACCTCGTCCTCACCAATCTACCTGTCGCAAATGCATCTGTCCATGACAGTATTGGTAGGAGTGACCACCGCACAGTCCTCGTGGAGATGAAATCCCGTCTTCGCACTGAGGACACCATCCAACGTGTTGTGTGGCACTACCACCGTGCTAAATGGGATAGATTCAGAACAGATCTAGCAGCTCAAAACTGGGCATCCATGAGGCGCTGTGGGCCATCAGCAGCAGAATTGTATTCCAGCACAATCTGTAACCTCATGGCCCGGCATATTCCTCACTCTACCATTACCAACAAGCCAGGGGATCAACCCTGGTTCAATGAGGAGTGTAGAAGAGCATGCCAGGAGCAGCACCAGGCGTACCTAAAAATGAGGTGCCAACCTGGTGAAGCTACAACTCAGGACTACATGCATGCTAAACAACGGAAGCAACATGCTATAGACAGAGCTAAGCGATTCCACAACCAACGGATCAGATCAAAGCTCTGCAGTCCTACCACATCCAGTCGTGAATGGTGGTGGACAATTAAACAACTAACGGGAGGAGGAGGCTCTGCAAACATCCCCATTCTCAATGATGGCGGAGTCCAGCACGTGAGTGCAAAAGACAAGGCTGAAGCGTTTGCAACCATCTTCAGCCAGAAGTGCCGAGTGGATAATCCATCTCAGCATCCTCCCGATATCCCCACCATCACGGAAGCCAGTCTTCGGCCAATTCGATTCATTCCACGTGATATCAAGAAACGGCTGAGTGCACTGGATACAGCAAAGGCTATGGGCCCCGACAACATCCCAGCTGTAGTGCTGAAGACTTGTGCTCCAGAACTAGCTGCGCCTCTCGCCAAGCTGTTCCAGTACAGCTACAACACTGGCATCCACCCGACAATGTGGAAAATTGCCCAGGTATGTCCTGTCCACAAAAAGCAGGACAAATCCAATCCGGCCAATTACCGCCCCATCAGTCTACTCTCAATCATCAGCAAAGTGATGGAAGGTGTCGTCGACAGTGCTATCAAGCGGCACTTACTCACCAATAACCTGCTCACCGATGCTCAGTTTGGGTTCCGCCAGGACCACTCGGCTCCAGACCTCATTACAGCCTTGGTCCAAACATGGACAAAAGAGCTGAATTCCAGAGGTGAAGTGAGAGTGACTGCCCTTGACATCAAGGCAGCATTTGACTGAGTGTGGCACCAAGGAGCCCTAGTAAAATTGAAGTCAATGGGAATCAGGGGGAAAACTCTCCAGTGGCTGGAGTCATACCTAGCACAAAGGAAGATGGTAGTGGTTGTTGGAGGCCAAGCATCTCAGCCCCAGGGCATTGCTGCAGGAGTTCCTCAGGGCAGTGTCCTAGGCCCAACCATCTTCAGCTGCTTCATCAATGACCTTCCCTCCATCATAAGGTCATGAAATGGGGATGTTCGCTGATGACTGCACAGTGTTCAGTTCCATTCGCAACCCCTCAGATAATGAAGCAGTCCGAGCCCGCATGCAGCAAGACCTGGACAACATCCAGGCTTGGGCTCATAAGTGGCAAGTAACATTCGCGCCAGATAAGTGCCAGGCAATGACCATCTCCAACAAGAGAGAGTCTAACCACCTCCCCTTGACATTCAACGGCATTACCATCGCCGAATCCCCCACCATCAACATCCTGGGGGTCACCATTGACCAGAAACTTAACTGGACCAGCCATAATAATACTGTGGCTACGAGAGCAGGTCAGAGGCTGGGTATTCTGCGGCGAGTGACTCACCTCCTGACTCCCCAAAGCCTTTCCACCATCTACAAGGCACAAGTCAGGAGTGTGATGGAATACTCTCCACTTGCCTGGATGAGTGCAGCTCCAACAACACTCAAGAAGCTCGACACCATCCAAGATAAAGCAGCCCGCTTGATTGGCACCCCATCCACCACCCTAAACATTCACTCCCTTCACCACCGGCGCACTGTGGCTGCAGTGTGCACCATCCACAGGATGCACTGCAGCAACTCGCCAAGGCTTCTTCGACAGCACCTCCCAAACCCGCGACCTCTACCTCCTAGAAGGACAAGGGCAGCAGGCGCATGGGAACAACACCACCTGCACATTCCCCTCCAAGTCACACACCATCCCGACTTGGAAATATATCGCCGTTCCTTCATTGTCGCTGGGTCAAAATCCTGGAACTCCCTTCCTAACAGCACTGTGGGAGAACCGTCACCACACGGACTGCAGCGGTTCAAGAAGGCGGCTCACCACCACCTTCTTAAGGACAATTAGGGATGGGCAATAAATGCCGGCCTTGCCAGCGACGCCCACATCCCGTGAACGAATAAAAAAAAAAAATACTAGTTTTTGTGCTCCAACACCACCTGAAAACACGCAATTAAAAAGGAAAGTCCAGCCCAAATTGTTTGCATTGAGGGGGGTGCAGGTACAATCGCATGGTGACTGGATTGCAGAAATAACAGTTTGCTTTAATAAATGAGAAGTTTGAGTAATCATGGCACAAATAAATATCATTCAACAGTAATGATGGTTCTCTTCCACCATTGTTCTTCCTTTCCAATAAAGTTACAAATGAATTTTCCTATTACCCACAGCTGACAGCAGGTAGTGTCACATGAATATACTGGCTGAAGTATGCAGACAGAAGTGCTGATAGCTGAGTATTAGAAATAGAAGTCATGAGAAAGGCTAAGGAACGTGTTTTCTTTGGAAAAGAGGAGACTTTGAGATAATCAAATTAAAGTTTTCAAGATCATGAAGTGAATTGCTAATACTCATCCAGGGAATACAAGATTAATTAGAAAATTAGGAATAAGAAGTCAAATGGAACATTTCTACCCAAACAGTAATAAGGGTTGTGAAATAATTTACAAGGGAAAGCCACTGAAGTGGACAGCATAGATGTAATTTTAGAGGGAGAACGGTTTGAAGGATATGATGAAAAGGTAGGTAGGCAGGTATATAACTTATTCCTGTTACTAAAGTTTACCCAGACTACTGTTTGGAGAGAAGCCAGACATTTGGTGAATGAAGACTGGAGCATCAGCACATACAGCAGACCTCAGAGTTGACCTGAGAAACTGTAAGTGGGAGAAAGCCTCAAGACCAACTAGGATTCCTGGAATGCAAGTGTAGAGGAGACCATAGGGCTGATTTTAAGAAATTTGCTACCAGCTGGGAGCCAGTCGTACATATACAATTGGCCATTTTGAGACCACCAAAAATTGTGAGGGACATGATCCATCTGATATGCTTGAGCTTACCAAAGTTTATCACTTAATCAGACTACATGTTCTGTTTGATATCGCTCCTGTGAAGCGCCTTGGGATGTTTCACTACGTTAAAGACATTATATAAATGCAAGTTGTTGTTGTTGTATTATCATCATACATAAAATATGCATCCTCCATGTGTGGTATCAAAGATACAGACTGCGTTTCCTATATTACAACAGTGACTATGCTTCAAAAGTACCTAATTGGCTATAAAGCACTTTGGGATGTAATGAGGTCGTGAAAGACGCCATACAAATGCAAGTCTTTCTATTTTCTTTTTATTATACATATATTCTTAAAAAGTTATTAAGTCTATAGCAGAGATAATGCTTACCAATTCAATCATTGTAAATATTTGGGTGAGGCCAGTGATCTGGCGATATTTTTAAATCAAGGTCAAAACTGGCTAATACTTTGACTAATTTGAAACAAAAAACAGGACTGATATTAAGATTATTGGAGTCGGAGGGTTGGTCCCCCCAATATTTCTAGACCTTTGGATGAATTTAATCGTTTACACAAAAAGTGCCTTCGAAGATTTGTAGACTATAATCACCGACACTCAACCTTCCAATTTTATCCATTTTCATTTCTTTACACTTCTCAAAATTTTAGGGACTTACAGGAAACGCTTGAAAAAATTCTGTGCAAAAACTTTCAACTCAAACGGCTGTGGGCAGCAGCTGTCATGCAAATATACTCGGAGTGACCAAGTGGTCTGATTTGTTTCATTACAGACACAGAAGCCCTGTTTTTAACGGCAGGGGTCAGAAACGGTGCACACGTGCCCCAGAGAAGACGGGTGCACCAGGAAACAATGGAGACGTCGAGGCCCGGTTGGTTTCAACAGCCGGACTTCATTTCCATAAATTTTGTCAGACGCCCTCCTGAACCCTGCCAGATCCACTACCTGGCCGGCAGGAGCAGGAATTCAGGCAGCAGGGGACCGCCACCAGGGACCAACGGGAATGGTCACTGGCAGTCAGGTGAGTGGTGGGGGCGATCGCAATCGGGGTAGGGAGGGTGAAGCCCCGGGGCAAGTGAAGCCCATAGGGTTTCCTTGTGGGGCTCGGAGGAGCACCCCTGCTCCTTCTGAGTCACAAGGGAACCTAAAAGAAATGTTAAACCTACCTGCCTGGGCCTCTTCTGGACAACAATGCAGCTCCCGGCAGATTTGGTTTGATGGGAAAGCCATCACTGTTTCTCCGCTCAGGCCTCATACTAAAATTTCAGTCGGGTCCCAGTGATGTCATTGAGACCTGATCTGCATATTTAAAGCAGGTCCTCGCTGCCTTCCTGCAGGTGTCCTGCTCAAAAATGCAAGTTAATAATGGGACCTGGCAGGAAGGTAACGCAATCACCGGGGCCGGGGGAGGGGTGGGAGGGGGTAGGAGAAGTCGCTGCCCATGTTTTAACTGCCGCCTCCGCCCCACCCAGTTTGCGCCAGGCAGGGGTGAGTTAAAATTGGGGCCAGAGTCTTACATACAAGAACATTAAAAAAATCAGCAGTATCTCCAAACATTGTGAAGAATTTTCCTCCTTACAGACCTTTGTGTGTCTAGGCCAATGACAGAAATATGGGGCAATGTAACTATATTGCACAATTAAAGTGGTGGGTTAAAATTACCTTATAATTTCCATTTCTTAAACTTTATTACAAAGGAGAAGGATGATGCATTCCAAAAATCACTGCCGATATTACTAAGTCATAACTATCTCTCAGCTATTCACAGGTTGTCACTATCCTCAATCTCCCTGCAAGCATTGCAAAAGACAAACAGCTAAAGTGCTTTGAGAAGTAAAAATTACAAGTTCCGCCCACACTGATTATGAAATGCATCTGCCTGTGGGTATCAAGCTGTGGAATATGTGACGCACGAGTGATTATCTTTGCTATTACAGAAACATAGCTTAAACAGGGGCAGGAATGGCATCTCAACGTTCCTGGTTACAGGGTTTTCAGATGAGATAGGGGGATAAAAAAGGAGGGAGGTTGGCAATATTGGTTAAAGAAACAATTACGGCTGTGAGGAGGGGTGATATGTTAGAAAGATCATCAAATGAGGCCATATGGGTTGAGCTAAAGAACAAAAAAGGGGTAGTCTGGGAGTGTACTAAAGACCCCAGACAGCCAGAGGGAGATAGAAGAACAAATATGTAGGCAAATTTCTGAGATGTGCAAAAACAATAGGGCAGTAATAGTAGGGGATTTCAACTACCCTAATATTAACTGGGATACAATCAGTGCAAAAGGTATAGAGAGCACAGAATTCTTAAATTACATTCAGGAGAACTTTTTTAGCCAGTACGTAGCAAGCCCAACAAGGGAGGGGCAGTTCTGGATTAAATTTTATGGAATGAAGCTGGGCAGGTGGAAGGAGTATCGGTGGGAGAGCATTTTGATGGTAGTGATCATAATTCAGTTAGATTTAGCAGTTATGGAAAATGACAAAGATAGAATAGGAGTTAAAGTTCTAAATTGGGGAAAAGTGATTCAGCAAAAGTGGACTGGAAACAGCTACTTGAAGGTAAATCAGTGTCAGAGCAGTGGGAGGCATTCAAGGGGGAGATTCAAGGGGTTCAGAGTAATCATGTTCCCACAGAGAAAAAGGGTGGGACTGCCAAATCTAGAGCCCCCTGGATGACAAGGAACATACAGGGTAAGATAAGGCAAAAAAGGAAAGCTTATGTCAGACACCGAGAACTCAATACTGCATAAAGCCTAGAGGAGTATGGGAAGTGCAGGGGTGAAATTAGGAAAGCAAAGAGAGAGCATGAAAAAATACTGGCAAGTAAAATTAAGGAAAATGTTTTATAAATACATAAAGAGCAAGAGGATAACTAAGGAAAGAGTAGGGCTTATTAGAGACCAAAAAGGTAACCTATGTGTGGAGGCGGAAGATGTTGGTATGGTTCTTAATGAACACTTTGCGTCTGTCTTCACAAAAGAGAGAGACGATGCAGAGATTGTAGTTAAGGAGGAGGAGTGTGAAATATTGTACAGCGTAAACCTAGTGAGAGAGGAAGTATTAAGGGGTTTAGCATCTTTGAAAGTAGATAAATTGCCAGGCCCGGATGAATTGTATCCCAGGCAGCTAAGAGAAGCAAGGGAGGAAATAGCAGAGGCTCTGACCATCATTTTCCAATCCTCCCTGGCTACAGGCATGGTGCTGGAGGATTGGAGGACTGCTAACATTGTACCGTTGTTTAAAAAGGGAGACAGAGTAATTATAGGCCAGTCAGTCTAACCTCGGTGGTGGGCAAATTATTGGAATCGATTCTGAGGGACAGCATAAATCGTCATCTAAAAAGGCACGGGTTAATCATGGACAGTCAGCGTGGATTTGTTAAGGGAAGGTCATTTCTGACTAACTTGATTGAATTTTTTGAGCAGATAACAAGGAGGGTCGATGAGGGTAAAGGTTTGATATGGTGTACATGGATTTTAGCAAGGCTTTTGACAAGGTCCCACATGGCAGACTGGTCAAAAATGAAAAGCCCATGGGATCCAAGGGAAAGTGGCTAGTTGCATCCAAAATTGACTCAGTGGCAGGAAGCAAAGGGTAATGGTTGACTAGTGTTTTTGCGACTCGAAGGCTGTTTCCAGTGGGGTCCCGCAAGGCTCAGTACTAGGTCCCTTGCTTTTTGCGGAATATATTAATGATTTGGTCTTGAATGTGGGGACTTGAGTACACAATAAATGGGAGGATACTGAGAGGTGCAGAGGAACGAATGGACCTTGGAGTGTATGTCCACAGATCCCTGAAGGTAGCAAGACAGGTAGATAAGGTGGTTAAGAAGACACATGGAATACTTTCCTTTATTAGCTGAGGCATAGAATATAGGAGCAGGGAGGTTATGCTGGAACTGCATGAAACATTGGTTAGGCCACAGTTTGAGTACTGTGTACAGTTCTGGTCACCACATTACAGGAAGGATGTGATTGCACTAGAGAGGGTACAGAGGAGATTTACGAGGATGTTACTAGGGCTGGAGAATTTTAGCTATGAGAAAAGACTGGATAGGCTGGGGTTGTTTTCTTTGGAACAAAGGAGGCTGAGGGGAGATTTAATTGAGGTATATAAAATTATGAAGGGACTAGATAGAGTGGACAGGAAGGACCTATTTTCCTTAGCAGAGGGGTCAATGACCAGGGGGCATAGATTTAAAGTAATTGGTAGAAGGATTAGATGGGAGCTGAGGAGAATTTTTTTCACCCGGAAAAATGACTGCCCGAAAGGGTGGTAGAGGCAGAAACCCTCAACTCATTTAAAAAGTACTTGGATGAGCACTTGAAGTGCCGTGACCTACAGGGCTATGGACCAAGTTCTGGAAAGTGGGATGAAGCTGGATAGCTCTTTTTCAGCTGGCACAGACACGATGGGCCGAATGGCTTCCTTCTGTGCAGTAACTCTCTATGATTCTATGAATGGATCTATTCCCTGTGATCTAATTCACAGTGAAACATGAAGATGCTCTGAAGATAGGCATGGAAAATACATAAAAAGGAAAGATTGCATTTATGCACCACCTTATCACATACCTCAGAAGCATCTCAAAGTGCTTTACATTCAATAAATTACAATGAAGTGAATGACTGTTATGCAGTGATTTTGAGCACAACAATAGCCCATGACAGACCAGAGATGTGACCAGTTTCAGTTCATAAGAATTTCTACAATTTTTACATATACACATTTTAATATAAATTCATATAGCTTGCCAGTACTATAACAATGTTAAAGGACTGTTTTTTTGGGAGAAAAAGTCAATAAGCATTAAACTCATCCAATGGTCTGCAAATATTGCAAGCGGTCTACCCTTGGAGGGACTCAAATAATCCAAACACTTTTTTTTTCAAAGTAGTCAGAAAGTATTAGCCAGTTCTGAAGTTCATTAGAAATTTCATAAGATTCTTAGCCTTATGAAAATATATTTGCCAGATAGTTGCAATGATTGAATTAGTAAGTATTTTCATTGTTATATAGAGTTAATAGCTGGTTGGGCTTAATATTGGAGTACAGAGGAAGTTGGGGTCTGCCTTTTGTTCATGCCTTTGTAGACAGTCCATCATCAAATCTATGTTGGTGGACCAGGCACCTCAGACTTGTGAAGCATTGATACACATGATTGCGCTACTGCAAGAGGAGACACCTTTCGTTATCTCTCAATTTATATCTAATCCCTAATAGCTCACTGTTTGAAAAGCTAGTCAAGTATGTATTATGTCTGCGTTATCATATTCTCATTGAAATAAATGCATATGGTAGTTTAGAACCAAGCTGTATCTATTGCCCTATTAGTGCTAGACACTGTAAACTCCACCCAGGTGATATGCCTATTCATGCTTGATCACCAGGTTGTCTATCACCTAGCCATAAGGTTTATTGCTTTGTGCCTTTGAACTCTATTTTTGATTGACAGTTTTGAGTAATTGCAAAAGTACCCTTTGATCTCCTTTTCAACACCCTGGATCAAAGAAAAGATGGACATTTAATTAAAGCTGGAGTTGTTGCTCACCAGTTCCCTTCTCACTGCACCACTATATAGCTCAGAGACAAAGGACTCCATGGGTTGCTTTTTCCAAATTATGAGAATTACTGCAATTCAGGACTTTTATTGTTTCCACAGGGCTGACTTTCCTCTGCCCTGATCCCAAAAAGCACCCAAAAAATGGTTGTAATGCAGAGGAAAAATGTACAGTGATCCTCTGCCCCCATTTTGCTGCTGAGTAACAATGCACTCAAACTTCCTCTATGGCTTTTCTGGTGTCTGGACCTGAAGAGGGCATAACAATGTAAATTTCATGCAGATGAATGTAAAGAGTGTTTTGCACCCAGATTTCCTCTAACAGCACTGGGTACAGTTCAGGGACAAACCACCTCTCAAAAACCTGCTGGTGCTGATTCCTGAGCTGCTGCTTAGGTGCCATCAGTCTTCAGGGACAGGTGGGGATAGTCAAGATGGTATTGTCATAGAGTCACAGAGAGTCATAGAGTTATACAGCACGGATAGAGGCCCTTCGGCCCATCGTGTCCACGCCGGCCATCAAGCCCTGTCTAATCTAATCCCATATTCCAGCATTTGGTCCGTAGCCTTGTATGCTATGGCATTTCAAGTGCTCATCCAAATGCTTCTTGAATGTTGTGAGGGTTCCTGCCTCCACAACCCTTTCAGGCAGTGAGTTCCAGACTCCAACCACCCTCTGGGTGAAAAAGTTCTTTCTCAAATCCCCTCTAAACCTCCCGCCTTTTACCTTGAATCTATGCCCCCTTGTTATAGAACCCTCAACGAAGGGAAAAAGCTCCTTAGTATCCATCCTATCTGTGCCCCTCATAATTTTGTACACCTCAATCATGTTCCCCCTCAGCCTCCTCTGCTCCAAGGAAAACAAACCCAATCTTCCCAGTCTCTCTTCATAGCTGAAGCGCTCCAGCCCTGGTAACATCCTGGTGAATCTCCTCTGCACCCTCTCCAAAGCGATCACATCCTTCCTGTAGTGTGGCGACCAGAACTGCACACAGTACTCCAGCTGTGGCCTAACCAGTGTTTTATACAGCTCCATCATAACCTCCTTGCTCTTATATTCTATGCCTCGGCTAATAAAGGCAAGTATCCCATATGCCTTCTTTACCACCTTATCTACCTGTTCCGCCGCCTTCAGGGATCTGTGAACTTGCACACCAAGATCCCTCTGACCCTCTGTCTTGCCTAGGGTCCTCCCATTCATTGTGTATTCCCTTGCCTTGTTAGTCCCTCCAAAGTGCATCACCTCGCACTTTTCCGGGTTAAATTCCATTTGCCACTGTTCCGCCCATCTGACCAACCCATCTATATCGTCCTGCAGACTGAGGCTATCCTCCTCGCTATTTACCACCCTACCAATTTTTGTATCATCAGCGAACTTACTGATCATACCTTTTACATTCATATCCAAGTCGTTAATGTAGACCACAAACAGCAAGGGACCCAGCACCGATCCCTGTGGTACCCCACTGGCCACAGGCTTCCAGTCACAAAAACAACCTTCGACCATCACCCTCTGCCTTCTGCCACTAAGCCAGTTTTGTATCCAAAGTGCCAAGGCACCCTGGATTCCATGGGCTCGTACCTTCTTGACCAGTCTCCTGTGGGGGACTTTATCGAAGGCCTTACTGAAATCCATGTATACCACATCCACTGCGTTACCCTCATCCACACGCCTAGTCACCCCCTCAAAAAATTCAATCAAATTAGTCAGACATGATCTTCCCTTGACAAAGCCATGTTGACTATCCCTGATTAATCCTTGCTTCTCCAAGTGGAGACTAATTTTGTCCTTCAGAATTTTTTCCAATAATTTTCCTACCACTGATGTTGGGCTCACTGGCCTGTAGTTCCCCTGTTTTTCCCTACTCCCCTTCTTGAATAATGGTATTACATTAGCGGTTCTCCAGTCCTCTGGCACAGAGAGGTTCTGAATATATGTGTTAGAGCCCCCGCAATCTCCTCCTTTGCCTCACACAGTAGCCTGGGATACATTTCGTCCGGGCCTGGGGATTTATCCATTTTTAGGCCTGCTAAAACCGCCAATACCTCCTCCCGCTCGATGTTAATCTGTTCGAGTATATCACAGTCCCCCTGCCGTATTTCTATGTCTACATCGTCCTTCTCCATAGTGAAAACAGATGCAAAAAATTCATTTAGAACCCCTCCTACATCTGCCGGCTCCACACACAGATTGCCATTTTTGTCCCTAACGGGCCCTATTTTTTCCCTAGTTATCCTCTTACCCTTAATATACTTATAAAACATCTTAGGATTTTCCTTTATTTTGCTCGCCAGTGTTATTTCATGGCCCCTCCTTGATCTCCTAATTTCTTTTTTAAGTATCCCCCTGCACTTTTTGTACTCCTCTAGGGCTTCCTCCGTCCTTAGCCTTTTGTATCTGCCAAAAGCCCTCCTATTTTTCCTAATCCATTCTCATATATCCCCTGACATCCAAGGTTCCCTGGAGTTCTTGGAACCACCCTTGACCTTTACGGGAACATGTTGCCATTGTATGGTCTCAATCTCCCTTCTGAAAGACTCCCATTGCTCCGATGCGGATTTTCCTACAAGCAGCTGATCCCAGTCCATTTTGGCCAGATCCTGCCTTATCCTATTAAAATCGGCCTTCCCCCAATTTAGAACCTTTATTTCCGGCCCCTCCCTGTCCTTTTCCATGACCACCTTAAATCTCACCAAATTATGGTCACTGTCACCAAAGTGCTCACCTACTAGCACTTCTTCCACTTGGCCGGCCACATTCCCTAGAATTAGGTCCAGTACCGCCCCCTCTCTTGTAGGACTTTCTACATGCTGGCTCAAAAAGCTCTCCTGGATGCACGTTAAGAATTTTGTACCCTCTAAGCCTTTTACACTGAGTATCCCAGTTAATATTGGGGAAGTTGAAATCCCCCACTATTATTACCCTATTATTTGCACAATTTTCTGAGATTTGCCTACATATCTGTTCCTCTATCTCCCCCTGACTGTTTGGGGACCTATAGTACACTCCCATCAAAGTGCTTGCCCCCTTTTTGTTTTTGAGCTCCACCCATATGGCCTCATTTGAGGAACCTGCTAATATATCATCCCTCCTTATGGCAGTAATTGATTCTTTAATTAATATTGCGACCCCCCCCCCCCCTTCTCTTATACCTCCCCCTCTGTCTCGCCTGAAGATTCTGTACCCTGGAATATTGAGCTGCCAGTCTTGCCCCTCCCTCAACCATGTCTCTGTGACAGCAACAATATCATACTCCCATGTGTTTATCAACACCTTCAGTTCATCCTCCTTATTCGCAAGACTCCTTGCATTAAAATAGATGCCATCCAGCCTTGCCCTCACATATTTGCCCTGTCTTCCAAGCTGACTTGTTTTTTTCTCTATATTTGGCTGCACATCACCCCCTATTGTAGCTCCACTCTGTATCCCATCCCCCTGCCAAGTTAGTTTAAACCCCCCCCAACAGTGCTAGCAAACCTCCCCGCAAGGATATTTGTCCCGCTCTGGTTCAGGTGCAACCCGTCCGACTTGTACAAGTCCCACCTTCCCCAGAAGCAGGCCCAGTGATCCAGGAAACTGAAACCCTCCCTCCTGCACCAACTCTTTAGCCACCCATTCATCTGTTCTATACTCCTATTTCTATACTCACTAGCCCGTGGCACTGGGAGTAATCCAGAGATTACAACCTTTGAGGTCCTGCTCTTTAATCTGCTACCTAGCTCCCTAAATTCTTGATGCAGGACCTCATCTCCCTTCCTACCTATGTCGTTGGTCCCAATGTGGACCACGACCTCTGCCTGCTCACCCTCCCCCTTGAGAATGCCCTGTAGCCGCTCAGTGACATCCATGACCCTGGCACCAGGGAGGCAACAAACCATCCTGGAGTCACGTTTACGGCCACAGAAACGCCTGTCTGTTCCCCTTACGATAGAATCCCCTACCACTATAGCTCTTCCACTCTTTTTCCTCCCAGCCTGTGCAGCAGAGCTACCCCTGGTGCCAGGAAGTTGGCTGCTGCTGCCTTCCCCTGATAAGTCATCCCCCTCAACAATATCCAAAGCGGTATATTTGTTTGAGAGGGGGACGGCCACAGGGGACCCCTGCACTGCCTGCCTGCTCCTCTTACTCTGCCTGGAGGTCACCCACTTACTTCCTGCCTGTACAACCTTTACCTGTGGTGTGACCATCTCACTAAACGTGCTATCCACGACGTTTTCAGCATCGCGAATGCTCCATAATGAATCCATCCGCAGCTCCAGTGCCGCAATGCGGTTTGTCAGTAGCTGCAGCTGGATACATTTCCCGCACACATGGTCGTCAGGGACACCGGAAGGGTCCCTGATTTCCCACATAGAGCAGGAAGAGCATAACACGAGGCTGGGCTGTCCTGACATGACTTACCCTTTAACTAATTAATTCAAATTAAATGAATCCCACCAATTTCACTTCAATTAAAAGGTATACTCAAGGGCCCTTGCTGAACAGCAGTCCCCCACTACACAACAGAGACCCAAGAATCCACAAACTCTAACCTTGGACAAATTCAGCAGGAAAATACTCACCAGCCAATCACTTACCTCTTCCTTGGTGACGTCCCACTTGGATTACTTTTTGCTTCTTATTTATCTTAGGTCCAGGAGTTAAGTCCCTGAAAACAAAATATAAAATCGAACCCACCCTTTAAATTCCCTCTACCCCCCAAAAGGTTAGAGGAGGTGGGCGGGTGGGAGTCACTACTAGTGTAGTGTCTCGGGTTTAGCAACCGCTCCACCTATATACGGGTACCAATGAATTGGCCCCGCCCCCTGCCTTTGAAAAAGCCGCGAAGCTCCTTCCCCGCTGGGGAAAACGACTCTCGTAGGTGAGTTTAATTACTCACCTCAGGCCTCCGCTGCTCCCTTTATCGACTCGCCGCCGCTCCCGCCGCTCCAACCAGGTCCGCTCCTCCTTCCCCGCTGCCGACCGCTCTGTGGGAGAGAGAAAGAAAGGCTACTCCTCCGCCGCTGTCGACGCTGGTCTTAATGACTGGGATTTTGAATGAATTTTTTTTTCCCACTTTTATACTTCGTGATAGTTTTCTGGAGTAATATGTTCTAGAACCAACAAGAGGGCAGGCCATACTAGATTTAGGAATGAGTAATGAGCCAGACTTAGTTAATAATCTAACAGTAAGGGAACATTTCTCTAACAGTGATCATGATATGATTGAATTCAACGTTATGTTTGAAGTGGAGAAACTTAACACAGTTACTAAGATTTTAGATTTTGGTACGGCTAACTTTAACGAGATGAGACAGAGACTGACAACAGCAAACTGGTCAAAACTGTTATCAGCTAAAACTACAAATGAACAGTGGGAGGTGTTCAAAAAAAATTAGCTTAATACAGGACCAATATATACCCCCAAGGGGCAAGAGCTCTACTTACCAAATAAAACAGCCATGGGCAACAAAATAGGCGAGAGATAACATAACACTAAAGGAAAAAGCATACAAAAGTGCAAAGAATAGTGTGGATCCAGGGGACTGGGAGAGATATAAAGAACAGCAAAGGAAGACATAAAAGATAGTAAGAGCTGCAAAAAAGGAATACGAAAAGAAACTTGCAAGGGATATCAAGATTAACACAAATATTTTCTACAATTATATAAGAAAAAAAACCGTCAAGGTTAATGTGGGCCCTTTAAAAACAGATGTGGGTAATATTGCAAATGAAAATAAGGAAATGGCAGACTTGTTGACTAATTACTTTGTCTCAGTCTTCACAGTAGAGGAAGAGGATAATATACCTGACATTCTAGCGAAACCAATAATGAATCAAGGACGGGAACTTACTAACGTTAACGTAAGCAAGTAAACAGTATTAGAAAAAATAATGGCACTAAAGACTGACAAATCCCCAGGACCTGATGGTTTTAAAGGAAGTAGGTGAGGAAATTGGAGAAGCTTTAGGCATTATATTGCAAAGCTCTCTCAATTCAGGAATTGTCCCTTTAGATTGGAAAATTGCAAATGTAACTCCATTATTTAAGAAAGGTGAGAGCGCAAAACCAGGAAATTATAGACCTGTTAGTCTAACATCTGTTGTGGACAAGTTATTGGAATCTATAATTAAAGGACAGTGTGACTGAGCACTTGGAGAAATTTGAGCTGATTAGAGAGAGCCAACATGGATTTGTAAAGGGTAGGTCATATCAAACGAACCGAATTGAATTTTTTCAGGAAGTAACTAAAGTAGTGGACAGGGGAATGTCTATGGATGTAGTTTATATGGACTTTGATAAGGTTCCACATAAGTGACTGTTAGCTAAAATTAAAGCTCATTGAATTAAAGGCAAATTATTGACCTAGTTAGGAGATTGGTTAGACAGTAGAAGAGAATAGGAATGGTGGGTACATACTCGAATTGGAAGGAAGTGACTAGTGGTGTCCCACAGGAATCTGTGCTGGGGCCTCAACTATTCACTATATTTATTACTTACTTGGATAACACAATAGAGAGCCATATATCCAAATTTGTTGATGACACGATGATTGGTGGCATAGCAAGTAGTGTAGAAGGGAGCATAAAATTACAAAAGAGATATTGATAGATTAAGCGAATGTGCAAAACTGTGAAAGATGGATTTCAATGTAGATAAGTGTGAGGTCATCCATTTTGGACCAAAAAAGGATAGATCCGAGTATTTCTTAAATGGTGAAAAGATAGGAACTGTGGAGGTCCAAAGAGATATGGGGTCCATGTACACAGATCATTAAAATATAGCAGTCAGGTACAAAAAAAAATCAAAAAGACTAATGGAATATTAGCTTTTATAACTAGAGGACTAGAATATAAAGGAGAGGAAGTTTTGCTACAACTATACAAAGCCATGGTTAGACCACATCTGGAGTACTGTGTACAATTCTGGGCACCACACCTTAGAAAGGATATATTGGCCTTGGAAGGAGTGCAGAGCAGAATCACCAGGACTCCGTTAGATTATGAGGAGAGATTACATAAACTAGGCTTTTATTCTGTGGAATATGGAAGGTTACAAGGTGATATGATTGAGGTTTTTAAGATTTTGAAAGGAATTAGCAGGGTAGAGAGAGAGAAACTTTTTCCGCTGATGGGGGAGTCTAGGACAATGGGATACAACCCTAGAATCAGAGGCAGGCCATTCAGGAGAGAAGTTAGGAAACACTTCATGCAAAGGGTGGTAGAAGTTTGGAACTCTCTCCCACAAAAAGCAGTAGATGTTAGCTCAATTAATAATTTTAAATCTGAAATCGATAGATTTTTGCTAACCAAGGGTATTAAGGGATATGGATCCAAGGCAGGTGGATGGAGTTAGTATGCAGATCAGCCATGATCTTATTGAATGATGGAACGGGTTCGAGGGGCTGAATGGCCTACTCCTGTTCCTATATACTTTGTTGCAGAATGCTGTTAGTTTTACATTCAGTGATGGGGACCTTGTTCAGTACTACGCCAACCTGCTACCCACCACCCCTCCACCTTGGTGACATGGCTTGTTCGGAGACAGATGCGGGTAAACAACCACAAGCCCCCTTAACAACAAAACTTGCATTTATATAGCGCTTTTAACATAGTAAAACGTCCCAAAAAGACTGCTAAAGTCATTCTGGTTTCAGAACTCATGCGCACTTGCCTAAAAATGTAAGATGAATGTTGAGCATCATGCCTACATGCAGGCTCTGAGGTCTGCTAATGAAGAGTGCTGCAATGAGGCAAATGCAGCTGTCAGGCCAGTGATCAAGAGACCTTCAGGGTGCTGAAGACGTACTTTCACTGCCTCGGCAGGCCGAGAGGGGATCTGCAGTATGCTCCAGCTCGGATGTCCAGAATAATGATAGCCTGCTGTGCCCTTCACAACTTTGCCATTCAGGAAGGGCTGTGCCTTGGCATGATTGAGGAGGGGATTCTGGCTCAAATGGATCCAGAACTGCATGGTGAAGATCATCAGGATAAGGTGCACTCAGGGGAATCCTCGCTGACTGCTGCAAGGAGCATACTGGAAGTCTCCTCCTCTGTCTAACTCAGTCTACCTTGGACACCACAGCCTGACCTCTGTCTCCCCCACTTTCAAGTAAAGAGGCATTCCCTCAAACGACGACCCATCCTTCCACATGACAACACATCAGTCCTCTTTGCACCTATGTGACTGTACCAGTAATGAACACCTGAGTGAGTAAGTCAGCACCACGAGTGCAGCCTTTCCTGTATGATTGTAATCACCATGAATAACAAAGCACTATGTCAGTGCAGTCTTCTTTAATACAATTGCAAAGTGCAAACAAACTATCACCTATCTTTCCTAATATTGTGCTTTCCCTGGGTGCCATGACATGCCTCGCCTCTCTATCACCTATTCTAGCACACCTTCTAAGTGCCACTTGAGGGCATGGATCGCGGAAGGCGGTTAGCTCCTCCTGTTGTACAGACGAGTCATGGGACTGAGGTGGCCCTTTCCTCCTGGCCACTGGTTCCTGGCATAAAGCTGTTGTTGGCTGTATCTCGGAGGGTGCTCCTGGGCAGCTTGATATTGCCTCCCATGTTCCACTGGTGTGGTGCTTTGAGAGGGGGGGGGGGGGTGGGGAGACCAGAGATCTGGCATGTGCTGCTGTCCTGAGAGACAACAGTATCAAGCAGGTGGACCCCAGCCATCGGCACTCCACTGGCCCCAGTAATCAGTAGCATGCCTGCTGTAATGGCAGCTATCAAATCCTGAAAGCCCTGAGACAGGCAGCAACTGGTCTGTGGGTCCTTCTTTGCTCGGGATATGCTGCAGATTCCAATGAAGCTCCATTGGTGCCTGCAATGAAGATAGACCTTCAGTGATTTGCCGCAAAGGAGAGCTGTATACTCAAGAGGCACACGTCCTCGGATATTGACCTCAGAGCCTGCACGTAGGTACGATGTTCCTCCAATAAGTTCTGAAACCATTGGCAGCTTTCTCAGGATGTGCCTCCGCCAGGAAGGTGGCACATCCTCATCTCACCCACTCCCACTCCTCTGGTTCCCTTGTGCTCTGTGAATCGCCTAGTGCCACATGCTCACTACCACGACCTAATTGCGTTTGGGTGAAAAAATCTGAGCTGGTGCCTGGGAGCAAGGAAACAAGTGCCACAAGAGGGAGTTAGAGCACAGGATGAAACAGATGCACAGGGAAGATGTCCTGATTCTTATACTCCGCTTCCTTATCACCAGCATGGTCATATGCGATGAAGGAGAAATATCTCCCCAGCTCTTTTTCATCATCATCTTCCTTCTCCTGTGTCCCCTGTTGCTATGGTTGATCTACGAATAAGTGAGCATTATCCCCTTGAGATTAAGGAGACAGAAAAAGGGGTTAAAAAGTTATGTCTATATCATGCTTCACAGAGATGCCAGTTCGACAATGTAGGAGCTCAGTCACTAACCGAGCGCTGGCATGATACTGCTGACCTTGCCATCTCTGACATCAAGAAGTGGGTGAGTGCCCACTAGCTCTATGGCCTTCTCCTCGAAGTGGGGGAGGGGTTTAAAGGTGGGAATGACTCCTCCGGTGGCCTGCCTTGGTGAGAATTGTGTGCCAATTTGTTCTGCAAGAAGATAAAGTAAATGAGGGTAAGACTAGCTGGTGAGGAGGGTGGGCCAAGTGGCATGGCGGTGGTGAAGGATGTTAAAAAGTGTTGGAAAGGATTTTCAGGTTGTGCATGCCAGTTATTGGTGTTAGGGTTAATTGTGTAGCCATTGTGCAGGATATCGTGAACTGCACTTAACCAGAGTACAGTGCGAAGGTTGTGGCACTGAGTATCAACTCCCTCACCCTCAGGACTGCAGACCAGTACTGCAAAAAATTCAACCACCTCACTAGATGGTAACACACTGGGCAAGTGTTGCTTTAAGTGGGTGAAGCGCACTGGGCAAGGAAGAAAGGAGAGAATGCCCAGTGTGTTACCATCTTTTGAGGCTGTTGAACTTTTTGCAGTGCTGGTCTGCAGCCCTGAGGGTGACAGAGTTGGCACTCAGTGCCAGTGCCACCTCCCTCCAGGCAGCACGAGTTACATTCCTAGGAGGCTTGGTGGCACCCATTTCCAGAGTGTGTGCCTCCTAACTTCAATCTGCTTGAGGAGGGCTTGGAGGTTTGCAACTGTAAAGTTTTGTGTTCTCCTCGATGGAGCCCTGCCCTGCTGCCCTCTGGGCACAGATGGTGCTTGTGTGGTCATAATTCTGCACAAGTTTAAGAAAAATATTGCTAAGACATGCAATGAAGTTATTAGAGAGTGAAGTGAAAGAGCTGAATACTGCTCCTCTCTTACCTGTTTGTCCCCGGTCTGCAGACTGAACTGTCTTTTTAAAGACAGCACAGGAGTTTCCAGATAGCTCAACTTCTTACACCCTGGTTTACACAGCTTTTACACCAATGACTGCACTAATGTAAATGCAAATGAGCAGACCAGGAAACCTGTGTGTAACTTCCTCTGTAGGCCACAGGCGAGGCAACATTTTTTGTAAAGGGCTAACAGCGGTGTAACTCATTTCGAGTAAATTCCAGGCATCGTCCCTCTGTGCCCGCCTCCCTTTTACAGTTTAGGCTTCCATGGACCAAATGGAACCTCCATCTATCCTGCCCCCGTCCAGCCCCCTGCAGGAATTCCCAGGCTTCAATGTTACTGGGTCCCACCCATTTCAGGAGTGGACACACCTAATTTTGTTGGGAAAAACTTTTGAAGCTCTGGAACTAATATTTTTTTGTATATATTTTTAAGCCAGTGTTTCCTCCTGGCTTGCTCCCACAACAAATCACCGTTGACAATAAACACAAGAAAAAACAACAGTTCTATAAACCTTTTATACAACCAAAACCATTCACCTCTCACTCCCCTATGATAAAAGATTAAATACTGGGATGTCTGAAAATAATAGTCCCTCTACTTCCCTTTGGGAATCTCTATTCTTCCTTTTTGTATCCCTCTTACTTTCTCTTCTGTGTCTCCCATTTCTTCCCTTTCCTGTTTGTCTCTTGCTTCCCTCAGTGTTTCCTATCTCATTCCCTTCTGTGCATCACTCCATCCCTTCTTTCTCTCCCTCTTTTCCTTCTCACTCTCTCTCCTCTGTGCATTAGCTTCTCTTGCTCTCTTCAGTTTATTGTGTGCGCCTCGTTCCCTCCTGTGTCCCACTCTCCATTTTGTCTCTCCTCTCTAGTTTTTCTTTACCTCCTCATAGTTCTCTCTCTTAGTTTCTCCCCCCTTTCTGGTTTACCCTCTCTCCCCCCTTTCTGGTTTGTTGTCTCTCACTGGGGGTAATGTTGACTTTTGGGGGTAATTTAACCTTTGAGAATGGTTGGGTTGGGGGTGGGTGGGAGATTAAAATAACAGCTTTTTGAACCGGGACCGCATCCCGGCTCCAACACGCCCACTTCTGGGTTTGACCCAGGCAGGTTTTTATGCGTGCGCACAACAGACAGCAGGAAGTCCCGCCCCCCCACTTAAAGTCGGCGGCTCCTTTCCCTCCTGACAGGCAGCCAGCCTGTCAATCCTGGTGCCTGGCGCTTGGGAAACCCGGAAGCACAAATACTCATCTTCAATTGTGATCGCAGATTGCGACGCATTCAATTGGTTTCCGGTTTCCCCACACAAATATGACCACCTGACAAACACCTCTCCCAGTTTTTGTTTCCTGGAAGAAATTCTCTTCTGGATGCTGAATCTAAAGATCCTAATGAGTTTGGGTGCTTTCAACTGCCTCTAATTTGACAGTAATTGGCAACCTGTTTTATAGAGGCCACAACATGGCTGGTGTGGGAAGTGAAGAAATGTTCCGTTGGTGTTGCAGCAGAGATACTTTTATAAGCTGAGGAACATTATTGGGGCAGTGCAGAAGGAGCTTTAATCTGTATCCGACCTGTTGGGAGTACCCGATGCTGACAATGGTTAAATTTCCCCAGCACTCAACTCTCACTTTGCTGGACACAAAAGTCACATTTTAAAAAGTTTGTAAGAATAAAATATTCTGCTTGTCCACAGTGAGTATCCTCAGATGTCAGGCAGGTTGCTGAAGCATTTAAACAATGAAACACTAGGTAAAATGTGTCATCCCCCATGAGGTAAAAATAGGAAGCAATTCTTGCAATTGTTTAAAAAAGCAGAAAATGCTGGAAACACTCAGCAGGTCAGGCACCATCTGTGGTGAGAGGATCAGAGTGAACGGGCATGAATTTATTTCAGAGCTGGGTACCCCGCGTGTCTGTACATATTTGTGTGGGGAAACCGGAAACCAATTGAATGCGTCGCAATCTGCGATCACAATTGAAGATGAGTATTTGTGCTTCCGGGTTTCCCAAGCGCCAGGCACCAGGATTGACAGGCTGGCTGCCTGTCAGGAGGGAAAGGAGCCGCCGACTTTAAGTGGGGGGCGGGACTTCCTGCTGTCTGTTGTGCGCACGCATAAAAACCTGCCTGGGTCAAACCCAGAAGTGGGCGTGTTGGAGCCGGGATGCGGTCCCGGTTCAAAAAGCTGTTATTTTAATCTCCCACCCACCCCCAACCCAACCATTCTCAAAGGTTAAATTACCCCCAACGTTTCAGGTCAATGACCTTTTATCAGAACTGCGGTATTTTGCTTTTGTTTTCCTGCATTGTTCGTTCAGCAAACACGTTGCCCTTCCACGGGCCCGCATTAAAAGCTACATGGTCCTGTGAAAAACTTTTATCATTTCAGTGTGAAAAGCAACTTAGCACTTCGGTACAAGTGTTTGTTTTTAAAGGAGGAGCAAGGTCCTGTGTACATTGTCCAGGAGAAAAGTCAAGACAACTTTGGGCAGGAAAGTTTGGCTATCAATGCAGCCACTGCCATATAGAGGACATGGTTTCAATGCCGTGAAAAGTTGAACAATCTGACCAGAAGGTATGAGTGAATCTCTGATCTTCTGTCACTATGCAGAGCAAAGCATTGTCTGACTCTTGAACCAAGCATCCTCAGGCATATGGAAAACCTCTACAAATCAACTCCCTCCCACCCACCAACAATTGTCACAGAGAATCTTGCATCCATGCCACAGAAAGCCCACAACTACTCTGTGGTGGAAGCAGATTCAATCATAGCTTTCAAAAAGGAACTAGATAAATACTGGAAGGGAAAAAATTTGCAGGGTTACGAGGAAAGAGCGGGGGAATGGCACTAACTGGATTGCTCTTACAAAGAGCTGGCACGGGCTCGATGGGCTGAATGGCCTCCTTCTGTGCTGTAACCATTCCATGATTATAGGAGAAGGCTGCCCACAGTCAAAGGCAGAGAGAGGGCAACACTTCATGAGATGGCTGCCTTTGAACAGAGTGCCCTTACCATAGAAGGCCAATACTTGGAGGAAGCTGGAAATGGAAAAGCAGGAGCAGTGTCCCCAGATTATTAGCCTCTCGGCTAACTGAATGATTTGGATACAAAATGGCATCCTTGAAAAAAGAAAATGAAGTTATTGTTCTTTTGATTGCTTCAGTAAACTTGTGGACAATCAGCTCTTATTCTTCTCATGCCTTCTCTGTTCAAAGTTTCCTCGGGTGCTAATGACCAACCAAGGCCTGAACCTTTCAGAAAATGTACAGTCCATTGAGAAATGAAACAGGTTCATAGGTCTTAAGTGATTGTTGATCGAAATTATGGGTTCAAAAGCTTGATCTTGTATAGAGTTCATCATAATAATTGATCCTTCACACAATAAATTTTACTGCTCTGAATGGTACTATACTCAGGAATAATTTGACATTAAATGGGGCATTATCTTAAGTGGGCTCCAGTGCATTGCCGTACCATTTGCTTGTGTAAAACCCATCAGTATTATTCAGCTGTGGTGTTCAATCAGTGTCATTTCAGCAAATCCTTTTGTTGTAATTACATCCTTATCATGTAATTTATAGTACAGTATATATAGTCCAAGCATTGATGGTTCATACCAACTTTTTCATTAATGTTATCAACAGGAGGAGTTCCATCTTCCCCCACCAGTTGCTTCTTGAACCTGTTTATACTATTTGCTTCAGTCATATTCCCTGGTAACTTACTCCAGACGTCTCTCCTTGCTTCCCAACTCTCTCATTTTTAGCATGTGTCCTTGGTGACTGATCCTTTCCCAATTGACAATTTATTTGGTAAAGACCAGATATATCAGGATTCAGATGACACCCATAAATCAGTGTCTTTGGCTCTTAGTTTGCCATCATGACTTCCAGTGGGCGAGGCTCTTTGCCAGTGGTGCAACTTCATAAAATCTGCTCTTCGAAGGAAACTCATCTTCCCCATTGATAAAAATAATGGCCCAGAATTTGCTGCCAAAATAACGGCGAGTTTAATGGCAGAACGAGAACTTATCTCTAATATTTATTATTTTCAAAAAATTAGACATTATTGAAAAATTGTATTTGACATATATAAATAATAGCTCTAAAGCTCCATCTAGTGGCAGAGCAGGAGTTGCAGTGTAACAGGGGCCATTGCAGCTAATTGCTAAGTTTAGAATGGGAAATCCTACAGAAAGAAAGGCTTGCATTTATAGAGCACTTTTCACGACCTCAGAACATCCCAAAGGACTTTTCAAGCATCTGACAGCTAACTGTCGATATTAAAACATTGGAAAATCCCAGAGGAGATGTTTGCCTATCTCTAATACGGAGTGCACAACACACACAGGTTTTATTATATTATGTAGTTATCACAACCTTAGAAACTATCGTTTTGAACAATTCGGGGCCAACTATTTTGATGTCCCTCTGATGTAAACATTACTGTTTTGCACCATGTCTGAATTTGGAGTACTTTATCATCAATTCTGCTTCTTGAAACGTGAGCCCTGAAATTCCTTGGGGGGTCTCACTGGCCTCCCACCGTAACCCGGTTACATTGGCTGTCCACTATTTTGAGGAGTTTACAAAGATCCACGTAAGGGGCCGAAACTCCATCCGCTGGTTACAAGGCCAATGATGGGCTGGAGGCAAGGACTCCCTCAGCAGCGAGTTCCTGGTGCTGGGACCTGGCATTGCGGTGGTGGCCGGTACACCCATTGAAGTGAGATGTACCAGTCTCCACATGGGGTATGTGGGCTCCACAGGTGGGGTCTAGACTTGGTAAGTGGCCTGGACCCCCTGAAGAGGGACATTTCTCTGAAAAATTATTGCAACTACAATTTATTTTTAAATTAACTTTAAAAAAATTCATTTGCAAAATGTCACATTGAAGCAGACATAAAAGTTGCAACAGTCCAAACTTGCACTAGCAGTCAGCCCTGATGGCAGAGTTTCAGACCATACTGTAACTTAGGGTGCACATAAACTCCCCTTTAACAGCAGTTTAGAAACAGTACAGTAAAAGCCCTTGATAACTCACTTGAACTTATCAAATGAGTATCAAAGCCACACTGACCAGGACGGTCCCAGGGTCAATCTTGATCTGTAGTCTGGAAGTAGCTGATCTTTGTCAGAGTGGCAATAAGGGAAGCCACAATTGGCCTTGGGCCCCATGTATTACAAAGGGAAAATGGCCAGGGTTATCATTCCTGATCGTTATCCAGTAACCCTGTCGAATGGTCACTGTGTGGGCCTTAGGTGAAGACAGAATCAGACTCGGCTGTGATGTTCCCTCCCACCGCCCCGTCCAAATAAATAACCTGTGACCATTCACTGTCAAGTCTCACACATGAATAAAGCCCATTATTATTGGGAGACAGCTGCTGTCCATAGAAGGAGAAAGGGATGAAATTGAAGGGAAAAGTATTAGGGAGATTTTCCTCTTTGCTTTGTCTGGAAATTGCCAGAGGCAATGAAAAGGAAATGAGGGCAGAGACCCACTGCTTCAGTTCTCTGCCCCTACAGTGCTGTGCCAGATTTCCTAAGCTGTGCCAAACTCATATCAATGGGCTTGTGCTTGTAACAATTTACCAACCACCTCCTCTACCTCAAGAGGAGGGAACTGGTAAAATAGTATGTGTGTGTGTACAGGAATATCAACTCCAGTTAAAATTATGAGGAAAAGCTACTGTGGATTGCACCTTTTGTTTAGACCTGTTTTTTTCTCTGTATAGGCTTCCTGAATAGAGCTGAATATATTACTATGCAAAATACTTAATCAAATTTCCATGAATGAAGAATCAACATTAGATACACATTACCAAAATCAAGATCTACAAACAGGACTGCCCCAGTAGACCCATCATTTCAGCCTGTTCTTGCCCCAGGGAACTTATTTCTACCTATCTCAACTCTGCTTTTTCTCCCCTTGTCCAGTCTCTTCCAACCTACATCCACGACTCTTCCAACACCCTCTGCCACTTTAAGAGTTTCCAGTTCCTCGGCCCTAACCATCTCCTTTTCACCATGGACGTCCAGTCCATCTACACCTCCATCCCCCACCAGGACGGCCTGCGGGCCCTCCGCTTCTTCATAGGACTGAGGCCCAACCAGTCCCCATCGACCACCACCCTCCTCCACCTGGCTGAACTTGTTCTTAATGTTGAACAACTTTTCTTTTGACTCCACTCACTTCCTCCGAATAAAAGGTGTCGCTATGGGAACCCACACTGGTCCCAGCTATGCCTGCCTTTTCATGGGATACATGGAACATTCCTTGTTCCAGTCCTACTCAGGTCCCCTCCCTCACCTCTTTTTCTGGTGCACTGATGACTGTATCAGTGTTGTTTCCTGCTTTCGTCCCGAAATGGGAAATTTCATCAACTTTGCTTCCAATTTCCACCCTTCCCTCGCCTTCACATGGTCCATCTCCGACTCTTCCCTTCCTCGACTTCTCTAACTCCATTTCTGGGGATAGGCCGTCAACCAGTATCTACTATTGGCCCACTGACTCCCACAGCTACCTTGATTACACTTCCTCCCACCCTGCTTCCTTTAAGGACTCTATTCCCTTCTCCCACTTTTTTCGTCTCCGTCACATCTGTTCTGACGATGCCACCTTGCACACCAGTGCTTCGGATATGTCTTCCTATTTCCTCAACCGAGGATTCCCCTCCGCTGCAGTTGACAGGGCCCTCGACCGTGTCCATCCCATTTCCCGCACTTCTGCCCTCACCCCTTCCCCTCCCTCCCAGAAACATGATAGGGTCCCCCTTGTCGTCACCTTCCACCCCACCAGCCTCCGCATTCAACATATCATCCTCCACCATTTCCACCACCAAACACGTCTTCCCCTCCCCTCCCCGACACCCTGGTCCACTCTTCAATCACCCCCAACACCCACTCTCCTTCCCATGGCACCTTCCCGTGTGAGCGCAGGAGATGCAACACCTGCCCTTTCACCTCCTCCCTTCGCACCATCCAGGGCCCCAAACACTCCTTCCAGGTGAAACAACAAGTTACTTGTACTTCTTTCAATTTACTATACTGTATTCACGGCTCACAATGCAGTCTCCTCTACACTGGAGAGGCCTAACGCAGACTGGTTGATCGCTTTGCTGAACATCTCCACTCAGTCCGCAAGCGTGACCCTGACCTTCCGATCGCTTGCCATTTTAATTCCCCATCCCACTCTCACTCTGACCTCGGCCTCCTACACTGTTCCAATGAAGTTCAACGGAAGCTCAAGGAACAGCACCTCATCTTTCGATTAGGCACTTTACAACCTTCCGGACTCAACACTGATTTCAATAACTTCAGATCGTAACCACTGCTCCCATTTTTTCGGACAGCAGGTGATGGTAATGATTCTGCTGTTGCCATTTACAGCTCCTCTAGACCCATCTTTTGTTTCTTTACTTGTCCCACTACCACCCCCTTTGCCTTGCACCATCATCCCTTTTGTCATTTACTCACTCCTGCCCTCCACCCTTTCAGAGACCTTCCCCTTAGTTCTTTCCTCCCCTCCCCTACCTCCCCATCTTTCCCTGGCTCTGTACTTGCTTAAAAACTGTTAAATCTTCAACTTCTTCCAGTTCTGATGAAAAGTCATCGACCTGAAACATTAACTCTGTTTCTTTCTTCACAGATGCTGCCTGACCTGCTGAGCTTCTCCAGCATTTTCTGTTTTTATTTACCAAAGCCAGAATGTCCTGATGTTAATTCAGGGTACCAGTCAAAAAAGTGTTTTTATAAATTAATAACTAAAATACATACATAATAGAAGAGGATATATGGCAGGCATCAAGTTTTATACTCAATCACCAACAACGATTGGAGTTATAAGTTAGTTGTGCTGGTTAGTTATCGATGGTTTACAATAATTGTAGTCTACAGTCCATTTTATTTAGATGTGGCCCATTTTATTTTGTTTCAGGTGGATATCGAAGTAGTATGTACTGACACCTGTGATACCATACAGCCACTTCAGAACAATTCAGGAGGTGGCAGCAGTCTATGGGATGCTTTGCACAAGTGCGCATTGACAAGGGAGTGCAGACTATGTGGAATCTGTGACTGCTGTTTCAAGAATGTGAACTGTAAAAGTTGATAAAAGTAGCTATCGGTGAGGAAGACTTCAACAAACAGAGAAATTGGTTGGTGTAAAGTAAGGTTAATACATGCTAACATAAATTATTTTGAATATTTGTGCAGTTGTGACATTAACTAATATTATGACCACTAAAAGAGCTTTCTAGAGGTGTCATTCTATTTTCTGCCATTAATATGTCATAGTTTTATTTCATTATTTTGTTAGTGGATAGTTGGAGCAGAAGAAATATTGAAGGTTACAGCAGATATTTCACAGAAAGATGTGAACCTTATACGGCAGCTAGAAATAGACTGGAGCCATTTCAGCCCTTATGTTACCGAGAAACCAGGCTACAATATGTTATGTAAGTAAGCAGTGTCCAATTCTGTAGCCTTCGAAAAAGGAATCAGCAAAAGATTTTGATCCAACACATACAGTGCAGTGTGCATTTACACTACAAGTATAATGTTGGTGCAAAATGGTTTCGCTTCACGCTGATGCTGCAGTTATAGTGCAAATACTGCCTGAATCAGGTGTCAAGGAATGACTTGACACCGGAAAGAAATGGAGCGAGACTCCCAGTTTATACTTCAAGTTTAGTATCAGTGCAAAGCCGTCATGGCTTCAAATCAATGCTAGATGTCTGAAGTATTAAAGCACCATAAGAGACAGCTGTGAGGCACTACAGCTCCCCCTCCAAAAAGGAAACAAAAGTTTTGTTGCTGCCTTAATGAACATCTTAAAAAAATGAATTTTATTTTATTAAACCAGTTTGCTCCAGTTTTATTATTAAATGTGGATCATTCAATTTCTTTCTTTGTTAATAGTAAATGAATTTCTTATCTCCTTTTTCTGAGACAATAATGAAAATTATTTTACCCTATTTTAAATTTACACTTTAATTTTAAGAAATTGGAGAGGAGATATTGGTACAGAGTGCAGCCTCTATGGCAGAGGTGAACCCATCCACCAGAGAACGCAGAGAAAAGCCTGGGACAAAGTTGCTTGACTTAAAAGCAAAGTTCTAAAATAAGACAGCTTGGAATGAAGGCCGGAAGAGAGACTCAATGATCAGCATATAAACACACAAAACAAGTTTAACACATGCCAACATAAATGATTTCGAATATTTGTGCAGTTGGATCATTAACCGATATTTATGACCACTAAAAAAGCTTTCTAGAACAGATCGATCGAGTCCAGGTACTTGAGATAAATAATATCCTTGGTGACTTACAAAGTTTGGCCACTAAAACAAAGATTTGCTCAAAGGTGCCTCAAAAGATTTAACATTAAAATTAGTAATTTTATTAACTAATTTCATGGCTCAGCATTTAGTTCAATTTGAACATGATGATCAGATAAGAATGGAGGGCAGCATTCTGGATATACAAAATAAACCATATTAGAGTCGGACATTAACAAACATAGTTAAATTTGTATTCTTAGAGCAAGAACTTGAATACCTGGTTGGTTAATTAAACATGAGAAGCAAATGCTCTTAAATCATTTGAAACCATGTTGTACTTTCAGCAGAATTTTAATCAGTATAGGGATTAGGAAGCTAATATATAAAACTAGTTAAAGTATTTCAATATTTAAAGCACGTAGTACTGCAGCTACAACATCAAGTAAAGCATTCATGAGACATTCAGGAAATATCAATTGTTGGCTGATCTACACAAAGGTCTATACCAGTGTTTATACTCCACAAGAGCCTGCCCCCACCTTATTTCATCTCATCCTATCCACATATCCTTCTATACCTTTCTCTCTCATGTTCTTATCTAGCTTCCCCTTAAATACATCAGTTCTGTAAAGAACAGACAGCTGAACCTCAGATGTTGTAGAGGATGGGCTTGTACACTCTGATCCAGTCCACGGTCTGCATGTCTTTAGACTATACTGGGTCCAAGAGATGGGCTTTCTCCGATTAACTAAGCAATGAACAAGTTAAAGAGGCACAGACTTTGGACAAAGAAGGTTTACCTACTACTTTGCATCAGAAAGAAGAACCATGTCTCATTTTCACCACTACATCATGCTGAAGTGACACAATGATATCTTTTGATGTAATTTGCCATTGTGTCATGTGTTTCTGAACAAATTAAAAAGGTTTCCTGAGCACCTTCATGGAGAAAGTACAGTACCGCCAACATTTTGATCACAATCCCAAGGTATTTCACTTCATTCTTTAAGGAACTACACAGAATGTTCTTCTCATTCACGTTAAACAAGGAGGAATTTTAAACCAGTTCAAAAATTTGAAGATAAACATCAGTGGAGCATTATGAAAACTATAAACCAAATTTACTGTTGGAAATGAATGTCATTAGTAAAGTCAACTATAACATCAATCACAAAGATAATGCATAGTTGTCAACCCCAGAGGATGCTAAGCTGAATGTGCATCTCCACAGACCTTTATAAAGAGAGGTATTGGACCATTGTGGTATCAATCATATGACCTTCAAATTGACTTATCTTTCAGCCAAAATTCAGCAAAAATAAGAAAAAATTCCAAAAGGCTAAATCAATTCCATATACTCTATATCTTAAGTAATAGACTTGCTTATAGGGGCTTATTAAAAAAAGCCATTTTCCACATGATTTCCCAGGCAATTAAAAAGGCTGATAAAACAAAAAGGTTTTACCATCATTATGGATTACTTAAATGAATTTTGCATTGCAGCCACACTTAAAGGATGCTTTCCTGCTTATGCAATAACAGACAAGGAAGGCTTACTTTTAAATATAATACCTTATTGCATCCCTTTCTCAAGGTACTTCACATTTATTACTTTGAAATAATAAGGCCTATATAAATCCAAGGCTTACTTAAAGCAAAAACATTGCATAAGATTATTTTTGTTTACCTTGGCTGTATGACTAATTTGGAAACATGATAATAGGATGATCTTATCCGCTCCGCCAGCGCTCATGCAGTGGGACCCCATCCGCCCTTGCTTCAGACCAGAGTCCCCACCCAAATGCCAGGAATTGGGGTCATTGCACCTGCTCTGAACTGACCCGATCTGGTCTTACATTGCACCTGCTTTGGACTGACCCGATCTGGTCTTACATTGCACCTGCTCTGAACTGACCCGATCTGGTCTTACATTGCACCTGCTCTGAACTGACCCGATCTGGTCTTACATTGCACCTGTTCTGGACTGACCCGACCCGACCCGACCCGGTCTTTCTTTCATTGCACCTGCTCTGGACTGACCCACTTTCCCGAGGTTCTCCTGAGACCCAACTGGATCAAAGAAAAAATGTTTATGTTTCAGTCTTCGACTCCCATTGGAGCCATTCTCCCGCTAGAGAGAGTAAAGGGTCCCCTTCAGGATCGATTTACCTTATTCTATTGAAGATGCAGGGTCTTTAGAATGCATCAAAGACACTCAAACTTGGACTACCAAACATTTTATTTTTCATTCTAAGGGTAATGGGACATGCGGAATAAGTTACCAGGGAAGATAGCTGAGGTAGACGGTATAAATAGGTTTAATTTCAAGAGACAATTAGATATTATTTTGGAAAGGGAAGGTAGAGAGGATTGACGTGAGAAGACAGGTAGGTAAAGTTATCTAACAAAGATGGGACTAGGTTGTTCAGCCTAGAAGCCACTTAGATTTACATCCTCTTCATCAAGTCTTGTAAAAACTTACCTTACACTGTACGATTTACCAAATCACCATGCGGAATTGACGCCATAAGTATCTAATTTACTTTGTTTTTTCCTTTTCATCACAGTACTGGAGTACTGATCAACAAATCCTACTTCACTGCATATAGTTTTTATTAGTTTTAAGATAAATTTTTGTTATCAAGATTTTGACTGTTTTCATTAGGTAGTTATTTTTGATTTATAAGTTTTAAAGATCAGATAAGAGCGAATTCCGACTGAATGTGTAGGCAGACAGTCAAAGTTACTAATGACTGTTGAAAGCATTCATTTTTATCCAGCTGAGTTATTCTGTGCATAGAGGATATGGGAAGGGTTTATAATTTTGATTGTTATTATTGTACCATTGAGGTAATGATGGCATTGATGACATAAGTTCCTGTTCCCAAAATACAATACAGCCATATACAATTCTGAAAAGCATGCTGCAAACACAAGAAAATCTTTACCATATTCAGTTTAATCCTTACATAGTCCATTTCAAATAGAACAAGGTGTCTAATCCAGACAAGTCTTCATTCAAGCTCTCTTATTTTCCATAGTAAGTGCCGGGTTGCAATGCCCGCTGCCCCCACCAATTCTGCCGCTGACCCCACCAAAGTTTGCAGTCAGGGGGCATGGCCAGGTGAAGCAGGCTTTTGGTGCCTGTGGGGCACCCCCACCTAGCATATAGCAGCATAATGGCCATATGGTGGAGGGGAGGGAGGGGTTGGGGAAGAGTGAATCACTGCACCAATATTCCTCCACTACAGTACGTACAATAGAAAATGTATCATGGCCACAGTGGCCTTCTTCGTAAGGAGGTTGCTTTTAAATATTTGAGTCCTTTTTAGGAGGTCCAGGCTTCAACTCCAGCCTGTGGAACCGTTGGGGGGGAGGGAGCATTTCTGCCAGATGTCAGGGAGACACAAGACTAGGCCTATCCAATCCCCAGCTAAGAAACGGAATGCAGGAACTCTGACCTTCCAGAGGCCTCAACTCTTGATGTCCTTGTAGAGACGGGTAGAGACTCCGTCCCTACTGGGCCATCGTGGAATCCTTGACTTAAGGCCAGGAGCCGGGGTATCTGGGTCCTGCCAAGCTTGCAGCTGCTACAGCGGTTTCAAGTGAGATTCATGGCGGGAGTCAACCAGAACTGCTGCAGGTATTTGGGGTGAAAAATTCTCCTAAATTCCTCAAAGGGTTAAAAAATTTCAGTGGATTTTTTTTCCAGGCAATTTTTAATGAATGAATGAAACAAAACATTCTGGGGCTCTTTTGTCTGAAAGGAGAGGGCTGGGGGTTGACCTGATTGAGGTCTTTAAGCTAATGATTGATCAGTACTCCAGTACTGTGATGAAAAGGAAAAAACAAAGTAAATTAGATACTTATGGCGTCAAGATAATGAAAGGTTCAATGGGGTAGATGCGGAGAGAATGTTTCCACTTGTCGGGGTAGTCCAAAACTAGAGGTCTTGATATAAAGTGGTCACTAATAAAGCCAACAAGGAATTCAGGAGAAACCTCTTTACCCAAAGGATAGTGGGAATGTGGTACCACAAGAAGTAGTTGAGGCGAAAGCATAGATGCATTTAGGGGGAAACTAGATAAGCACGAGGGAAAATGGAATAGAAGGGTATATTGATAGGGTTAGATGAAGTAGGGAGGGAGGAGGCTCGTGTGGAGTATAAACACCAGCATGGACCAGTTGGGCTGAATGGCCTATTTCTGTGCAGAAGTTTCAATGTAACCTGATGTAACCCGATGAAATTGTGCATTTAAAGGACAGCAACCTCACTGTGATGAATCGAGATCTGTCTTGTTTCTAATCATAAAGATTCTATCGAGTGCATTGGCTGATTAGGTCCACCCCTGCTGGAGGTGTGAAGTAGGGTGGCAGGGATTGGAATCATGGATGGATATTACTCTCCCCCTGCATATCCAATGCAGCCAGATGACCTGGTGGGCAGTACATCAGTGCAAGATGCTCTCATCCAGAACAGGCTTGAATTAAATATTAGAATGGATTGGTCATCAACTGAGGATCACACGCAGATTCCCAACAGCTGGAAATCTGCTGTGCACTCAGCCCACCCATATAAAATTATGTTGGAAACCTCTTTGTTTGCTGGCTGCTGACAGGAAGTCAGCATGCAAAGGGGAACTGCCATTCTTGTAGGATTCTGCAAGTTTAGAAAGGGACCTTTCGGAAAAATAATGCTTTGCCTTAAACTTCTTATCTGCTGCTGGTCATTGCACGCTCTGTCCTCAGGGATCGCATCCCACCCCCCCTTAAAGTCACACTTTTGGCTTGGCTCTGTGGAGAAGGCACCAGATTTCTCTCCCGACCCTGATTGGTGAGCTGATTGTTAATGCTTCTTCAGCACTGGCAGCTCACCAAAATTATTCTAATGAGGCCTGACCATGAAAGTTGGTCAGGCCTCCCACAGATTCCATCGGGTGGGCTCGCAACAGGATAGAAATGGATACACAAAAAGTTACTCCATCAAGTCACCACGCATATATAAGATATATGTCTGGATATATACTTTACACAGCTCAGTTTACATTGCCATTTGTGTGATGCACGTCAACTATGCCTTTGGGATAGCTGGCATCAGACTATGTTGTTCT
The DNA here is from genome assembly GCF_035084215.1 of Heptranchias perlo. Taxonomy (NCBI): domain Eukaryota; kingdom Metazoa; phylum Chordata; class Chondrichthyes; order Hexanchiformes; family Hexanchidae; genus Heptranchias; species Heptranchias perlo. Next base: position 73,127,007 of record NC_090331.1, on the reverse strand, counting down.
TCTGTTATGGATATTTCTCCACCTCCACAGGAGGGAGTACTCACAATGAAAGCAAAATTAAAACATGCACCATGAATAAAAATCTGCTGATATTTCTCATAACATTACTTTGGCGCGGGAAGAGCTACAATTATATTCCAAATCTACAAACTAGCACTTAACTTCCTGCCAACCAATTACCAACAATTGTGGAACTGTCTATGGCCCAGGTCATGGCATCCTTTTGGAGAAGGGGAATTAAGGGAGTGAGAAGCAACAAATGTTAGCAAGTGCAAGGGGGATGGGTGAAAGGAAGAGCCAGAAAATATATTTTTTCTAAATAGGGAAGGATTTTTTTCACTCATTTACAAATTCTGTGTAAAAGCAAATTAAAATTTTCAGCTGAAAAGATACTTCTACTTTCAGTTGTAATTAATGTGGGATAAGATAACGTTTTGTACCATGGCTATTAATGGCTAGAAATGGAATGTAGTTCTCAGATGTGTTTTAAATGGGAATCCATGGGGCCTGACTCTAGTGCCAATTAGATTAATAACCATGGAGCGGGCTAACACTAATGGGTCGACTTTCTGACTTTGCGTTACAGATGGGAAGCCTTGACTGCTGGCCCGGCATGCCTGGAAATCACAAGCATGCCCATGATTTTGTGAGATGTGTGAGCCGCTGAACAAGACAGTCCAGAAACAGTTCTGCAAGTCAGTTGCAGAAACTCGGAAAATTATTCCAAATTCTCCCCACACCCTTCAGTTTTCTCTCTTACTCTCCTGCAGACATTCACGCCTGGGTACAGATATACAGCCCTCCGATACTTCACCAAAGGAACATTTTTCTCGTGAGCCCAGACACCAAGTGCCACCAGCCTATTCAACCACAGAGACATTGCAACTGGCTCTGATCATGTTGTCACCTAATGTCCATGCACACATATGAGTCACTGGATAGCCAGGGAATGTCGAAGTAAATTGTAGCAATTCCACTGCTAGCTTGGTGCCATGAGCTAGTTCCACAAAGTCATGGTTTGAACCCTGGGATCATCCTGGTCTGCACAGCTGAGTACACCACCACATGGTGCACTTGCCCACTGAACCATGAGGAGGGGGAAGGGTAAATACAAGGTCTTGTAGTATTGTTGAAGTTTGATCTGATCGTACCAACAGAGCACCAGGTCAAACTTCTGATTGGATTTTTCTGTGATTTCAGGAATTGCACTGCCATAGAACGAGGTAATCCATTGACAGACCAGACAAAAAGATTTGCATAAACAGGTTGTTTGATTGATGGTGCTCAGGGAGTTAATGCCTTGCTAAAGTTCAAATTATCATGCTAATTTTGCTGATTCTGATATCTATTTGAAATATTAAATATTGCCAATTTAGCAATTCTGCTTGTAGTCCAAATCACTCAGTAGACATGCAACCTTGACTCCAAATTCCCGCATGCCTCAAACAAGGCCACTAACTCCTCGGACTAATCCATCTTCCCTTTCCTCCCCTCACATCGCATGCACCATTTTTACCCTTACTTGCATCATCCACTGGTTTGGACTGGCTGATGGGGTGGGGGATATGAATACTCTACATAAGATATGTGCATACGTAAAAGGTTTTTTTTCTAAAAAGGTACACAGCTTCATCCAATCCTGAGCAGCGGCTATGGCAAATAGAGGAAAAAGTACTGTGGTGATGAAAATGATAATGGTTGGCAACAGCCAAGGTCTCAACAATCACCCAGCTTCAAAACCACCTGTAACTAAACCAGTTTACTGAAGCTAGCAAGAACATAAAAGTTAGATTTGACATCAATTTCGGAGTCTAATATCCATTTAGATTCTAAATGTAGCAGAGGCACATTTCTTACACGTTAAACTCAGGTAAATTGTACACTCAAAAGTACTTTAGTCAAGAAGCATTAATATGAACATCCGAAATTAATGATCAGGAAAAGACCAGTTGGTCCATCAAGCCTGCCCCACACCATGATGGCTGGAGCATAATGACTAAATACTTTCCCCTCCCATCCCCTCCACCAATGCCCACCCACCCCCCCCCGACCCCCACTCCCACAGCCATGTAATCTCCTGGGAGAGGCAAAAAACAGAGAAAAAAAACGAGGGCCAATAAGGGAAAAAAAGTACTCTGGAAAATTCCTCTCTGACCCCCCCCCCCTCAGGCAATCAAAACCAGTCCAGGAGATCACAGACCAAGTGTTATCTATAAAGACACTTACCTTCCACATGATGTGATCTCTGTCTCAGCTCCGTCTTGAAGACATGCAGAGAGTCAGCGCCCACCACACCAGCCGGCAATGAATTCCAGAAACTCACTACTCTCTGGGAAAAGAAGAACTGCCCAACATCCAGTCTATTCCTACTCTTACATAGTTTGAAGTCATGTCCACTGGTCCTCCCCAATCTGTTAATCTGGGATAATCTATCAATAGGAATGCAATCCAGCCCTTTAATTGTATTAAAGACCACTATCAGGTCACCATGCTGTTCTAAAGTAAATAGACCAATGTCCTTGAGCCTAGTTATAGCCTGATACAAAGTGGAATAAACTGCATAGGGATGAATAGGAAATGTTGTGATTTATTATTCTGTAATTCTTTGTGCATTATAATTTGAACAGTACAATAATAAGCAGTTTCATTGCAATACTAAGATCTGCAATATGTCATAGTGTGTTTGCTTCTTTTAATGTGTGCAAATGAATTATAAGTGTCTTAATTACCAGATCTTTGGTATCAAAACATTGAAAGGGATTAACATTATTCATACTGTTAGTATTATAATCCACAAAAGATTACTGCAATAGACATGACTCATTTCATGGTCATTTAGATCTTGGGCACAAATGGATGAAAATGTTCTAAGACATTTCTATGGCAACTAATGATTTGTTCAAAGGAGCAATCGACACAAAACACTTAAGCAAAATGTTATATTCATTTGTACAGATAAGCATTCTGAATATTAAATCAGCTTGCAAAACTGCTTTAAGTGCACTTTATTTCAGCTGTGCCATAAAACACTCAGCCAGGTTAAGCAATAATGTGCACTTAGAAAACACGGATGACTGAATGAAAAGATCATGGTCTGTCAACAGCACATCTAACCAATCACCTAGGTTGGCAACTTTCTTCTACCTCCTCCAGCACTTAGGTAAGTGTATCAAGGAATGAAGCAAAGGTAGGTAAGTGGAGTTGAGGTACAGATCAGCCATGAATTAATTGAATGGCAGAACAGGGTCAAGGAGCTGGATGACCTACTCCTGTTCTCATGTTCCTATGCTTAAATGCTTTAAAATTCACCTGACATTCGTTAGCTCATGTATTTAATTGATAGTATTTAATGGAATCTGGAGCAATTCTTTTTATTGAGTTTATTGTCAGCAGTGAATTTTCTAATATTACAAGAAACATGTATCTGTATTTCGAACAGCAGTCAATGGTCCCCATCCAGAACCTTTTTCCATTTAGTTTCACTTTCTGCTGTCTATTAGTAAGACACTTTTCAATCCAATTTGCCATTAGTTTAATACCCAGTCATTTTCTTTAGAAGCTTGACAAAGTGGAACTTAAAATACCTTCTGAAAATTCAAGTAAGTTATCTTCACTGGATTCTCTACCAACCGAGTTACTTGCATCCTCGAAGAATTCAGGTCGATTTGTGAGGCATAAAATATTATCTTTAAGTCCAAACTATGCCAATGCCCTGTATACTCTTCAGGTGCACATTGAGAATATCCTATATAATACTGAGACCTCCTGGTCTGTACTCACTCATTTTTGAATATTGGAATAACGTTTGTTATCCACCATTCCTCTGGTATAGCTCCGGTGTTTATGGAACTTCCAAGAGTATTAATCAGAACATGCTCGATTTACTTTAACATTTCCATGATTGTCTGTTCTGGGTATGCTGTAAATTTTTTATTTCTTGAGCTGCTTCATAATAGATGCTTTACTTCAGTTGATGCCTATAATGTTATAACTTTTGTGGAGATTGATGTAGCCTTGTTAATACCTGTCCTTTATTCACATTTTACACAGGAAGTTTAAGCTGTGTTAATGGATTTAATGGTAAATTTGCCCCTATATTATTACTCTCTTACAATCTGGGCAAAACTGGTAGCAGATTTTCTGGGTCAAGCATGCAGTCGGGTATTAACCAGCAGGGATTTGTACCAAGGTTGCTCAGTGTTTGATAGGAACTGTTGATTATGTTTGCACCTAATTATGTACGAACATGATTAAAAGGGTGAGAAAAGACTGTCAGACGGTTGAGAAAGCGGTTTAAAAAAGCATACGGAATCCTGGGCTTTGTAAATAGAGGTATAGAGCACAAAAGCAAGGAAGTTATGTTGAGCCTTTATAAAACACTGGTTCAGCCACAACTGGAGTATTGGGTGTCATTTTAGCACCCGCTATCGGGTGCGTTCCTGGCGGGGGGGCTCCGAAAATCAGAGAATCCCGGCGCGGTACCGGAGCCCGCCCCGAACCCGCGCACTTCCGGGTTCCCCGCTGACGCGCCGGCGTGCGCGCGCAGCCCCCGCTGGTGGGAATCCCGCAGGCAATTAAAGCCAGCGGGGTTCCACTTGAAGGTATTTATTTAGGTATTTCAGGTCATTAACTGACCTGATTAAAGGATTATGTGGGATTTTAGAGCAAACTGGGACTGTTTCCCACACTGGGGGAAACACTCCCAGGTCAAATGGATGTGTTGCAGCTGTCAGCCTGTGGCAGCTGCAAAGGTCCATTTGACAGGTTGGTGGGGGAGACCCTCACTCATTGCAGGAGGCCACTCTGTCACTTGGGACAAAGTTTGGCCTCCACCACCCTCCTCCTGACAGTCAAAGTCACCAACTTGCACACTTACCCCCGGGTCCAGAGACATGTACCTACCTTGCGGAGCTCCTCAGATGTACATCTTGCGGATGGGGGACGCCGTAGCTGCAGTCATGACCTCCTCGGAGGGCGAACAGCATCACCAGCCTCACCAGCCTCGCCGTCCACCTCTGACACGTGGAGCTCCACAACAGAGTGCTGTGACACATCCACCTGTACAGGAGGGAGGGCTACCGCAGAGAGAGATGCGTCGCAGAGGGCACTACCCTCGCCACACGTTCCACAGACCGAGGCTCAGCCTCCTGGACCTCTCTGAGCAGCAGTGCACACGGAGGCTCAGAGTCACTCGACCTGTAGTTGTGGCATCCGCAGCCTCTTTCATGCCGAGCTGCTCCTGGCTGGCCCCAGCACCATCTTCTTACCTGTCGCTGTCAAAGTCACCACTGCCCTCAACAACTTCTCCTCCGCATCCTTCCAGGGTGCAACCGGGGACATCGCCGATGTCTCTCAGTCGTCTGCGCAAAAGAGCCCTGCAAATACACCTACACCCACTCTGCAGTGACACAATGGGTGGCATCAGTTGTGGGTCCTCATAGTGATCCTCAGGAGAGGGCATTATTGCACAAACCAGACAGGATTCGCGAAGACATGGCAGTAGTGGTGCCAATATAATATGTAATGTGAGTTGGTCAGAAATTCAATATAAGTAACACCCATGACAAACCCTCAGACACCCTTGTGCATCCCCTTCATGCTCACGACACGTTTGCCTTACGCTACCTACTGCACATATGTGATGTATGCCCTGTGGCTGCAACACAGGTAGTGGCAGGTTGAGTGAGGCTGGCCGTGAAAGAGATGCACGAGAGGGTGAGTATGAGAGAGAGCCATGAGATTGTATGAGGATTGGGTTGAGTGGTAGTGGCGGGATGAGTACTGGCGAGGTGAGTAGGTGCAGGTAAGATGAGGATGAGGTTTGAGTGGGTATGAGGGGTGATGTGACAGAGTTGTGTTGGCAGTGCTGAAGGAGATGTGGGGTGGGGGCAGTGATGTGGCAGACGGAGTGTAGGGGAAAGACTACGTGTACTCACTTTGGCTGACCTACTGCGGTCATTGCAGCGCCTCCTGCACTGTATGCAGGTGGGCGATATGTTGGTTGCGCTGGTGACCTCCTCTGCCACCTCGAGCCAGGCCTTCCTGGTGGCAGAGGCAGGCCGCTTCCTCCCGCACGCCGGGAGGAAGATCTCTGTCCTCCCCCTCACCCCATGTATTGATACCTGGAGTGAGGCCTCATTAAACTGGGAGCAGCCTTCCCCTTGGGCTGCTCCATGCTGTAATTTTTGCTATTTGTTGCAGCATCTGTCAGTGGAGGACTGCCCCTTTAAATAGAGCGCCTCCAGCTGACAGATCTTACTGTGCATGCGCAGCCCGCCCGACGCGCAGATCAGCAGTGGGGAACCCGGAGGAGCAGGTAAGTGGATCCAATTAGTGGAATGGATGCTACAATCGCGCGGGAAACTGACTAATTTCACCGGGCGTGTGATAGCCCCCTCCCCCCCGCCGCCGAGAACCCGCAGCCCTGCTAACATCGGGCCCATTGTGTCCAATTCTGGGCACCACACTTTAGGAAGGATGTGAAGACCTTAGAGAGGGTGCAAAGGAGATTTACTAGAATGGTTCCAGGGATGAGGGATTTCAGTTACGTGGATAGAAAATACTTTGATCTATCCTTTTTAGGTCACACTTGCTCTCTATCCCATCATCTAAGTCATTAATAAATACATTGAATAGTTGAGGCCCCAACATAGATCGCTGTGGGACACCACTAGTTACATCCTGCCAATTTGAGTACCTGCCCATTATCCCTACTCTCTGTCTCATGCCGCTCAGCCAATTTCCTAACCAGGTCAATAATTTGCCCTCAATTCCATGAACTTTAACTAAAAGTCTCTTATGAGGAACTTTATTGAATGCCTTCTGGAAGTCCATATAAACAACATCCATAGACATTCCCCCGTCCACTACTTTAGTCACCTCTTCAAAAAATTCAATCAGGTTCGTCAGACATGACCTACCCTTTACAAATCCAAGTTGGCTCTCTCTGATCAGCTGAAAATTTTCAAGATGTTCAGTCACTCTATCCTTAATTATAGACTCTAGTAATTTCATGACCACATATGTTAGGCTAACTGGTCTATAATTCCCTGGTTTCCCTCAATCACCTTTCTTAAATAGCGGAGTGACATGTGCAATTTTCCAATCTAAAGGAATGGTTCCTGAATCGAGAGAACTTTGGAAGATTGTAGTTAGGGCTTCTGCAATGTTCTCACCTACTTACTTTAAAACCCTGGGATGGAAACCATCTGGTCCTGGGGATTTCTCACTCTTTAGTGCCATTATTTTCTTCATTACTGTTAATTTGCTTACATTAATTATGGTGAGTCCCCATCCCTGATTCAAAATTAGTTTCCTTCGGATGTCTGTTATGTTATCCTCTTCCTCTACTGTAAATACTGACACAAAGTAATTATTTAACATGTCCGCCATTTCCTTATTTTCATTTACAATATCACCATTATCAATATTTACGGGGCCCACATTGATCTTGACCACCCTCTTTTTCCTAATATTATTGTATAAAATTTTGTGTTGATTTTGATATCCCTTGCAAGTTTCTTTTCATACTTCCTTTTTGTAGCTCTTACTATCTGTTTTGCCTCCCTTTGCTGTTCTTTGTATCTCTCCCAGTCACCAGGATCTGTGCTACTTTTTGCATTTTTATATGCTTTTTCTTTTAGTTTTATGTTGTCTCTTACCTCTTTTGTCGTCAATAGCTATTTTTTTGGTAGTTAGAGCTCCTATCCTTTAGGGATATCACATTAGTTCTGTATCACATTAAATTCTTTATTGAACACCTCCCATTTTACCCATTAACAGATTTGCCCAGTTTACTGTGGACAGTCTCTGTCTCATCCCGTTGAAATCGACCTTACCTAAATTTAGAATCTTAGTAGCTGATTCGGGTTTCTCCCTTTCAAATACAATGTTGAACTCGATCATATTATGATCGCTATTGGATAAATGTTCACTCACCGTTAATCCTATGGGCTTTAATTTTGCTAACAAGTCTATTATGTGGTGCATTATTAAATACTTTTTGAAAGTCCATATACATGACATCAACCACACTACCCTCATCAATCCTTTCCATTACTTCATCAAAGAATTCAATTAAGTTAGTCAAACACGATTTTCCTTTAACAAATTTGTGCTGATTTTCATTTATTAGCCCATACTTTTCCAAATACCAATTAATTTTGTCCCAGATTATTGTCTCTAAAAGTTTTCCCAACCCCCCGTTCGCTGACTGAACTGTAATTGCTGGGTTTATCCCTCTCCCCTTTTTTGAACAGGGGTGTGACATTTGCAATCCTCCAGTCCTCTGGCACCATCCCCATATCTAAGTAGAATTGGAAAATTGTTGCCAGAGCCTCTGCAATCTTCACCCTTACTTCCCTCAGTAACCTAGGATGCATCCCATCTGGACCAGGTGACTGTTCTTCTTTGAGTACTGCCAATCTTTTAAGTACCTCCTCTTCATCTATTTTTATCCTATCCAATATCACTACTACCTCCTCCTTTACTGCTATAATTGCAGCATCCTCTTCTCTAATGAAGACGGATGCAAAGTATTCATTTAGTACCTCAGCCATGACCTCTGTCTCCAAAAGAAGATCCCCTTTTTTGTCCCTAAATGGTCCCACCCTTCCTTTGACTAACCTTTTACTATTTATATGTTTATAAAAGACTTTTGGGTTTCCTTTTATTCTCGTGTTCTCTCTTATTCCCTTTTTTAGATCACCTCTATACTTTCTGTATTCAGCCTGGTTCTCTACTGTATTATGAACCTTACATTCATCATAAGCCTCCTTTATTCTGTTTCATTTTAATCTCTATATCTTTAGCTATCATTTTAAACTCCTTGATTAGATCACCCCTCAAGGATATTGCAGCCATTGAAAAGATACAGAAGAGAGCAACCAGAATAATTAGGAGATGGTAAGATTGGATTATGAGAAGCAATTATGTAAATTTGGCATGACTGAAAAAGAGAAGATTGAGAGGTGATGATTACTGTTTTTAGGATTCTAAAGGCACTACACAATGTAGACCATGACAAATAATTTCACCTCGTCCAGAAGAGTAGAACCAGAGGACACAGCCTGCACTTAAAGGGGGGTAAATTCAAAATTAATCTGCGGAAACGATATTTCAGTGAGCAAGTGGTTAATCGATTGAACAGGCTCCCCGGGGAGACAGTGGAAGAAGTTATTGATTCATTCAAATGCAAATTATATAGATTTATTTCAGAAAACATTTTGGGATACTGGATGAGTAATTTAAGATGTGAAGTGGTAAGTATAAGCATGCTTGGGAGGACCTATGGTTCCCAAAGCTCTTCACCATTAGGGTTTTCCTCACGTCATGTCCAGGTCTGTTGTAGACTAATTGACTGCTATGATTAGTCAACAACTCCATTATTGTTAGAAGGTGAACTCGATGGTCTTACTCCTGATTGTTATTGAGCGACTCCTGCTGCAAAGTGCACGAGTGAACATCAGGCAAGGACAGAACTGACCGTGGCTCTCGTAACCCCATGGTTGAAGATCCTGCTGACATAATTAGTACCCTAGAATGAGAAAGCACCTTCTGGAGGGGAGGGGAGAAAATTAACATAACTTTTTCAAAATTCTAAAAGTTTGGTTTGTCTGAAGCCTATTGTTCACATTGCAGTTACTCGGCTCCATCTGCTGGATAACTATTTGGTGGTTGTTCATTTGTGTGGAACAGATAATCAAAAGATGCCAAAAAAGTTGAATAAATTTGCCGTCAGCTCTATTTCGGTCTGAATGAACATTCGCCATCACATATTAATATAAAATTGCAAAACGTCTAATTAAACAGAGACAGTGCTTTCCTGATGACTCAGCAAATTTATCCACGAAGTTGCAGTTATATACAGACCAGGGAGTTCCCGTTTCTTCCGCAGTGCATTGACTCAATTTATCTCAGCAAGTACCCCTCAATTAACTAGGAGAAAATTGGTCAGGGCCCTTGATCATTACCCGCTGGAAGTGCATGTGTCGACATTGTGTGGGGACAGGACTGGGCTCAGCTAAGATAGGTCAAATATCCTCCAACACCCACTTCAAGGTTCACACCTAAACAATGGATACTTATGTAAGGTACTGGAGGGAACCCAACGCCCATAAAACTGTAAATCAATTCATCAGGAGGAAAGGGGGGAAAAAAACTGGTGAGGAAAAAGGAAACTCCTTAGCAAATGATTCATTTGTTTGAGGAGCAAGGAGAGCCAAAGGTCCCTTTCATCCCATTGACATCATGGACAAGCAACATGATGGTACATTTTGACATGAATTATACCATTGCACTGTGTCTTTAAACAAATGAAAAGAGGTTTGTCAAACACTTGTCTTGAAGATTTAAATACAAATGGAATTTCACAGGATCCAGAAGTGACAAAATCCAGAACAGTAATAAGTACCGTCTTGGTAAACTTAATGGTTCAGTGAATGGGCTAATAAGCTATAATCAAGGGCACTAATCTACAGCTTTCACAGAAAAATAGATGGAATTATAGAACTCAATTCTCACTAACATTGAGTTCTTTGATGAATGGAGAGGGTTGATGAGGGTAGTGCGATTGATGTTGTGTCTTTTGGAAGTCGATATACACGTGATAAAGTACCACATAATAGACTTGTTAGCAAAATTAAAGCCCATGGGATTAAAGGGACAGTGGCAGCATGGATACAAAATTGGCTAAGGGACAGAAAGCAGAGAGTAGTGGTGAATACTGCCTGATAAGGTGGTAGAAGCAGTTTCAACTTTAACCTTCAAAAGGGAATTGGATAATTACTTGAAAGGAATAATTTTACAGAGCTATAGGGAAACAGCAGGGGAATGGGACCAGTTGGATAGCTCTTCCAGAGCCAGCACAGGCACAATGGGCTGAATGGTCTCCTCCTGTGCTGTACCTACTATGAATACCAGTAATAGAATCAAGTGCAATTAAGTGGCCATTTTTATAACCTTAACTGTACTTACTATATTTCCAGCATTTATTTCAGATTTCCAGCATCCACTGTATATTGCATTTGATTACATTCCCCTTGTGGATAGTAAAACCTACGGATTGATAGTGATTCTGTAAACAGTCACTGATACCACTTCCATATGTATTGCTGCCAAAAAAACAATTTAAAAGCTTGAGTATCATCTCTCCCTCTTCCCCAGAAGTGAGACACAACCAATGTCACAGAGCTGTTGCTAATAATGCTGAGGGGAAAATATTGCAGTTGAATTAAACCACATGCTAAAACATTAATTCTCATACACCTCCTTTCCATACTAGATGTTACTTAGTATGAATACCTGGGTCTTCACTTTTGAGACCTTCCAATTCACCCTCGTGTCTGAAAGTCACCCATTAAAATTATTTTATTACAGGCACATTTTGTATCTAAATAAATAAATCATAGCTGATTTATGGCTACACCTCAATTTGAGGATGTGGTCACCAGTTAGACCTGCAGTAAAGTTTCCCACTTCATCCCTATTCAAGTAATCTGAACACTTAACAGATTACCTTTTAATACACTATCAAAATCTTGGAAAATAGAATGTCATACTTTTCAGCAAGATAGACCATTCCTGTCACCTACAACTTCAACTGCTTTCCATTTTAAAAAACCTCTTCCTGTCACTTGTATGAAATCATGATAAAAACCATGTATCCATAACAATGACTGGTAAAGAAATATTTCAATAGGGGTGGAATGTGCAACCCAGATTATAATTGGTTAAATTACTTTTGTTTATTAGCACAAAATGTACATTATTAATGCAGTTAAATTTTGGTTGCTGAATTACAGGTTTTAACAATTAACACCGTAGCTAATTAACTAAGCCAATAATTTAATAAATTTAAGGACAGGAATAAATTTGCACATGTGCAATTAATTAGGCAATTTTTAAATTGATAGAATTAGTTTAAAATGCCTTGTATAATAATCTACTGCAGTGTTTTTCCAAACTTTTTTTTCCTCCTGACCCAGTGGAAGAAAAAGCACTTGCCCAAGGGACCCAAAACAGTATCTTGACTAGAGTTTTCATAAAATCACAAGAGCAATACATGCTAGCTTTAACCACTTCACTTCAAGTAATAACTAAAATTAGACATTGACATTACTTGATAAACATTTTAAATACAGTATTCAGTAAAAAAATCAGGTTGGGTTTCGCTTAAAAAACTCAACCTGATCTTTTTACTGTATTTAAATGTGACAGGTGGGTCTGCCTGTTCACGATCTTGTTCCAATCTGGATCACGATGAAAGCACTACAAGCTTATCAGATGCGCTGTTGAGTCGGTTTCTTTCTCATTTTTAACATGGTCAAAGTTAAAAATCTCAGTTCGCACATGTAGGTTGTTGTGAACGGCAACAGAACACTAACCTTACTTAACAGTAGACATCCTTTGAAAGCACTGATCCAAAAAAACACAAACTTAATGACTTGTGGTGTTTTCGGTGTGCTCTCACAGGTGAGTTGCACCAGCTTGTTTTATTGCTCAGGCATTAAGTTTAGCTTCATTATTGATTCAGGATGTAAAAGTATATATAAATAAAAAAATAAATAACCCAGGATTTCCTTGCTCCTGGACTGCATCTAAATTTCTCAACTGGTAAACATAGCTCTGTGCACATTTGGATATGCATATGCAGAGCTCTGCTCCAATCTGAGTGGTTCATGTGAGGCAATATAACTTGATACTGCCAACTTGCTGCAGTCTCAAATCTATACCAGTACAAAACACAGGGTAGTTGCAATAGTACAAATAAATTATAGTGGTTGAGACAAGCTGATGTTGAAGACATGAACAGTAACTTTCTAAATACTTTTTGTTTTGGAGGGGTGGGCGTGAGGGAATTGACAAAGGTACCTTCAACTTGTAAATGTCACATGTTCATGTTTGCCAGCTAGATGTGGAAGAACAAACTTTTAGGTTGTAAACTGCTACTGTTTCCTTTGGGGGGGGGGGGGGGAGAAGAAAGAAGGGGGAAAAGAGGGAAGAGGAAGATGAAGATGAGAAAAACAGGGTCACTTCCGAAGAGGCCAACAATACAGCACAAGTTGAAGTCAATTCAATCCAGTTTATATCTTAAATTAGGTGGCTAGAATATAAAATTGCCTTTAGCATACATTTTCAGTCCTTCGTGCACACCTATTCTCAAAAAAGTTGCAACACGGATGAGATGATCAATAGCTCAGCGGTTCAGGAAGAAACTTCCTAAAAGGAGTCGGAGTCCACTTCTAACTCCCACCCACAACCACCCCCCTGGCCAAAAAAAAATCCTCCAGGAAAAACACACTGCCTGGAGCAGGCCCTCTGGGTTGATCATTCGAAGGAGCAGCCACCGTGCCACTCCCAGTACACAAGCCAGGATGTGGTGGGTATTTTTAAAAATAACAGCAGGATGAGTTTTGGTCTCCATACTTAAGAAAAGATGGGTGAAACTAGAACTAGGGGGCATAATCTTAGAATAAGGGGCTGCTCTTTCAAAACTGAGATGAGGAGAAACTTCTTCACTCAGAGGGTGGTAGGTCTGTGGAATTTGCTGCCCCAGGAAGCTGTGGAAGCTACATCATTAGATAAATTTAAAACAGAAATAGACAGTTTCCTAGAAGGGAATTAGGGGTTATGGGGAGCGGGCAGGAAATTGGACATGAAGCTGAGTTCGAATTGGTCAATGCCATGTGGGTGGCGGAGAGGGCCCAGGGGCTATGTGGCCGGGTCCTGCTCCGACTTCTTGTGTTCTTTAGATTTGTGGTTGGGATCAGATCAGCCATGATCTTATTGAATGGCGGAGCAGGCTCGAGGGGCCGATTGGCCTACTCCTGCTCCAATTTCTTATGTTCTTATGAGTCCCATTTGAGCTGAACAAAAAGCGCCATGATGAGGTCAAGAACTGGTTAAAATTTACTGAGAACATGAATCACATCACCTATTTTTTTTTTAAATTGAAAAAACTTTGACTGTTCTCTTCCCAAGCCATACTGCCCTACCTTTATAAGAAACCAATGACAGGTAAAACTTCAGTTACTTTCAACTATATAGAGGTAAACAGGTTATCAACCTACACTATTCAAATCTAACCAGTTTCATTCTCATTGACACAAATACTCCACTCCTTCCCAGTCACTTCCAATTGAGCTGCTGCTAGTTCCATTCCACTTTGCATTGTAGTATGGTGAGAAACCAAAAACTGCTGCAGAGGCAAGGACAGGGGTAAATATAGTAGTACACAGGGAAGACAAGTGTAGAGATAAACAGAAGATGGAGAAAAAAAATTAGGACCACTGAAATGGGAACCAAAATGGAGAAGAAAAATGTGCAAATGGACTGGTCCAAGAAATGCCTAAGATTGGGAGTTTAATACATTACTCAATCATAACTTTACCTGACTCAAAAGGTACATGGTCTAGTTCCAAAAGGTTAGATTGATTTTTGATATATTAACACAAGCTAAGACCTCCCAATATCACCAGTAAAATTCCTTAAGCTACATTTTCCAAAATGAATACTGGTGGTATTTATGGGGTTTAATTTTGCCATTAGACCTAATTTTCATTGAGATGAAAATCATTGTTTACAGTAACTGGTACAAAAGAATTAGTAAGATCAGCAGCAATTTAAGTTGGAAGGATTTCCTTCACTACACAATATAGGGTAGTGACATATCCCTACATACATTAGAGGCTCTCACTTCAGTTGAAAATGTTTATAATTTTTTTGCATTATTCATCATCTTAAGTACTTATTTTAGTTTAGGTCCACAATATAAAGCAGGACCACAATATAGATTCTATAGGTGAACCTGAAATTATATGCAGTCACTTTGCAATAGGGTGACCTAAAAAATTGAAGTCCAACAAAAATTGCTGACTAGCAACAGAGCCACATACACTAATTTCAGTAGAAAGAACCTACATACTGTTGCACAAGAGGCACACATTTAAACATCTACCAACATTCAGTAATGAAGGAACTAAAGCACTCAATCAAAAAAAGCACTTTTCACCTTCAATACACAAGGCTAAAGTACACACATACACCATGCATAATGTGGAGATGCCACATCTCCATACATATGCGGCCGGACCTGCTGCGATTTCCAGCAAAAAAGTTATGTTTTCAATACAAACCCCTGCATCTGCTACATTTGACCCCTTGTGACCCCACCTCTGTATTCTTGGATGTAATGTTTCCCTGACTAACCTGTTTGAACACGATGCACTCCTTTGATTGCTGTGATTATCTCTCTGCCGAGGAGTGATAAAGGGCAGTTAGAAAGAT
Organism: Heptranchias perlo; assembly: GCF_035084215.1. Taxonomy (NCBI): domain Eukaryota; kingdom Metazoa; phylum Chordata; class Chondrichthyes; order Hexanchiformes; family Hexanchidae; genus Heptranchias; species Heptranchias perlo. The sequence goes on along the minus strand of NC_090331.1, from coordinate 73,111,722 downwards.
TATCTGTAATCACCAGGCATTGTTCTGACTATATATGCTGTGCCTTTATGCATCTCTTCACCTGACAAAGGAGCAAAGCTCCGGAAGCTTGTAATTTCAAATAAAGCTGTTGGACTATAACCAGGTGTTGTGCGACTCCTTACATTTATACACCATGTAAATATCAGTACTTCAATCACATGCCCAATAATGCAATTTGCCATATCTGGATCCTAATTAGTCACAAGCAATTCATATTGGATAACAAACAAACATTCAACAGGTTCTCTATGTTGGGAGTGTGTCTCAATTGCTTGGAGGCCAATAAAGCAAGATACAAACAAGTTTTCACATTTTATTTTATAACTACTATACATCAAGGCACAGTACTGCAACAGTCCAATGTTTAAGATCTTCTCATGACCATCATCTGAGGTGCCTTCATAAATTGTTGGTCTTAAGCATAACATGTAGAAACAGAAGTGTCCAGAGTCCATTTGCCATGTAAGATTCAACAAGGCCTGTTCAGCACTGCATCTTCAGCAGTAGTTCACCTGGACCTCTGCCTCATCTTTCGTCTCTTGCGCTTAAGCCTGTAAAACGATTAGGAACGTTAGTTCAGAGACAACAAGAGGTGGAAAGTAGGCTTTAAGGAGGAGAGGGGGCTAATGACAAGTTTTGAGGGCAGGGGGGCAACAGAATGCCTAACAAAATGGGAGCAGTGTGCTGAGCAAAAGCAAGTGATCAACACCTTCTCATGTAGATGAGCATGCTGAGGGCTTTGAGGCAGAAAAACATAGTATGGGGGGGGGGGTGGAGAATACAGGAGAAGACATGCAAACATATCATCTCAAGAGGTAGTGGTTTGGCCATTATTCTTGCCTCTAACACAATCCTTGTACAGCAAGCCAAATCAGCCAGAGGAAGATGATATTGTTTGAGGTAGTCTAGCCAGATCTTGTAGTGCACACTTCAGCCTACTGTCTTTGGATGAGATTGCAACTGTGGCACAATATACAAGGGGAATAACAGATGAGACTGAAGATCTGCTGGGGACCACAATTAAAGCAAAACAACTGCCCTGCAGTCAACAAAGGCACAAATGTAAGTATTCAGACAGCTCAAGGAAATGGAATTGGTAAACCAAGGCAAATTGAGAGTTAACTCCAGGGATAGGCATTGGACAACAAAAGAGAAGGAATAATCAAAGATAACCCTGAGTGCAATTGGTGGCCATAGGCATATATTTCAATATATCCTGTGAACAATGAGGGGACCAGGGGGTTGCAAATGTTACACCCCTGTTCAAAAGGGTAGAGCTGGGTATCACAGGTGGACAGCATGTAGATGAGAAATAGGAGGGATGGCATGGATAAATCCTTGGGAGACTCGAGGAAATGCAGTTCAACTTACTACATAGGAACAGGAGCAGGTCATTCAAGCCTGTTCCAATCAATTAGAGCATGGGCAATCTGTATCTCAACTCCATTTACCCACCATTGTTCAATATCCCTTAATACTCTTACCTAACAAAAATATATCAATCTCAGTTTTGAAATTGTCAATTGACCTAGCTTCAACAGCTGTTTAAGGGGAGAGTACTAGATTTCCACTAACCCTTGTGTGAAGAAACGTTTCCTGACATCACCCCCGAACAGCCTCGCTCTAATTTTAAGGTTATGCCCCCTTGATCATGACTCCCCACTAGAGGAAATAGTTTCTCTATCTACCCTATCAATTCCTTTAACACCTTAATTAGTTCAACCTTTCATCTTCTATACTCAAGGGAATACAAGCCTAATCTATGCTACCTGTGCTCATAACATATCATTCTGGCAAATCTGCATTGTCTCTCCTGAAATCTCACTGTCCATAGGACTTTGCTGTGCACAAACTGGTTTGAGATATTTCATTACATGCAGATGAACACTACCAAACCAATTCTGAGATAACCTCAGGGTGCAATGTAAATGCATTCTTGCCATCAATCTTTTGCCTGATGGGGCCACAAATGCAAGTTAATGGCATCAGATCAAGAGGGAAAGAAAAAGGAATTTAGCTGGATTGATGGACTGCAATCAACCCAGCCAGAATGTGCACTGGTCTCCAAAATCCAAAACAGAGAGGGGAGAACTTTTCATAATTCCATATATTGGAAGATGACCAGTGGCCAGAAAATATCTAACAGTTGTAATGATCATGAAAAATTAACAGGCATACAAAATGAATTCCTCTAACGACAGCATTCTGTAGAACAGCACCTCCCCAACCCAGAAGGACATGGGCAGCAGGCACAGGACCACCACCTGAATGTTCCCCTCCAAGTCACACACCATCCTGACATGGAAATATATCGCCGTTCCTTCATTGTCGCTGGGTCAAAATTCTGGAACTCCCTTCCTAACAGTACTGTGGGAGAACCTTCACCTCATGGACTGCAGTGGTTCAAGAAAGCGGCTCACCACCTTCTCACAAGGACAAGCAACACCCACATCCCATGAACGAATAATAAAAAAAAATTGTCACACTTGATACATCACATACCTGCGCATACGCTTCTTTCGCCACTGAAAAAACAAAAACATGAAAGATTAAAATTGACACTAAATATTGAAGTTACAACATTAACCTGCTGGGTGACATTTATAACATGTAATAACCTTCACACAGAACTATCCACAATAAACCACAAATTAGCAATCTTAAAACAGCCATTAGGACACCTGGTAAGGAATTATGGGGAAAACCATTCTGGTTTAGTGGAGAGCACTCTTCTCGAGCTGTGCTATATCTGAGCTTGGGTGAGTGCAAAGATTCACAACCAATAAACATTAGCAATGGGCTGATTGTACAAAGTGGAAAAAGGCTTAATGTAAAATGAAGCAACAAACTTCCTGTCAGATTGGAGCTATAATTGGTACAAATTGTAACTATAGATAGATTGTAAGATGCTATATACTGAAAGCATCCCACCCCCCATGTTATCCTTCTCAAAGCACGAGTTACATCCCATCACATGGTCGTCACAACTAGAGCAGGAGAGAGCAAGAAAAAACGCTGAAAACCTTGGACTTTGACCAACAAGACGCATAATCTCAGCAAAGGCCCAATTCAGAAGCTCCTGCAGCAGTTTTCGTTTCGGAGGCGGCCGCTGAACCGGCCCAAGTGGTATAACGGGGGCAAAGGAAAACCCTCAAAATAAGGTGATAAATTGCAAGGCAAGATCCCAGACCCCGCTCCCGAATGGAAAGCTGGCCCCTCCCCCGAGTTCACATCGGGCGGCGGGCCCGGTCACCCCCCTCCCCCTCCCCCGAGTTCACATCGGGCGGCGGGCCCGGTCACCCCCCCTCCCTCCCCCGAGTTCACATCGGGCGGCGGGCCCGGTCACCCCCCTCCCCCGAGTTCACATCGGGCGGCGGGCCCGGTCACCCCCCTCCCCCGAGTTCACATCGGGCGGCGGGCCCGGTCACCCCCCCTCCCCCTCCCCCGAGTTCACATTGGGCGGCGGGCCCGGTCTCCCCCCTCCCCTCCCCCGAGTTCACATCGGGCGGCGGGCCCGGTCACCCCCCTCCCCCTCCCCCGAGTTCACATCGGGCGGCGGGCCCGGTCACCCCCCTCCCCCGAGTTCACATCGGGCGGCGGGCCCGGTCACCCCCCTCCCCCCCTCCCCCGAGTTCACATCGGGCGGCGGGCCCGGTCACCCCCCTCCCCCTCCCCCGAGTTCACATCGGGCGGCGGGCCCGGTCACCCCCCTCCCCCTCCCCCGAGTTCACATCGGGCGGCGGGCCCGGTCACCCCCCCTCCCTCCCCCGAGTTCACATCGGGCGGCGGGCCCGGTCACCCCCCCCCTCCCCCGAGTTCACATCGGGCGGCGGGCCCGGTCACCCCCCTCCCCCGAGTTCACATCGGGCGGCGGGCCCGGTCACCCCCCTCTCCCTCCCCCGAGTTCACATCGGGCGGCGGGCCCGGTCACCCCCCCCCCCTCCCCCGAGTTCACATCGGGCGGCGGGCCCGGTCACCCCCCTCCCCCTCCCCCGAGTTCACATCGGGCGGCGGGCCCGGTCACCCCCCTCCCCCTCCCCCCACGGCAGAAGCCGTTTAACTGGGCCCGAAGCCACCGCTCCGATCAACAACAAAAAACAAAGGGTTGAAACCGCTGCGAACGCTTACCTTGGCTCTCATGTTGACACGGACCTGTGAGAGGGAGAGATTGCACGGGTTATCGGGAGCGGATGGCTCCTGTGAACGGCCGATTGCAGTCGGATTGTGCCGGACCCCCCCGCCCGCCGCCAGCGACCGCCCGCCTCAGAATCCCAGCACCGAAAGAAGGCCGTGCGCGCCGCTCGCCCGGATATACACGCCCGGCGCATGCGCACTGGCTCGCCCCCGCCCCTCCCGCGGCGAGCCAGTGCGCAGACCCGTCTCTCGCTGGAGCGCGCACGCAAACACTGCACGCGCACGTGCGAAGATATCCGCGCGCGCATTTACACAGAGAGTACCGCCAGAGGGTGCTGGTGAGCTTCAGTGCCAATCTTCAGTAATGCCCCGTCTCCATGGAGAGAAATGATGGGAAATGTTGGCAGTGACATTTGAGACCACAGACAGGATATGGGTAGCCTCATTTCAACATTTAATGGCGAAGACTACACCAGTTACGTGCAGTGATTTGTTTTAAATCAACAAAACTAAAGTTATAAAAATGGTTTCACAATAGATTGATGGTTCATATGTTTATCAAGTATGTTGTGTCATGTTGTATTTGCAAAGAACGATGCTCACTTGGGCCCAGATCTTCCAGGTACACTTTTTTAATTTGGTGGAGCCTACGTCTGGAAAAGAGGACCATTTACCACATCTTAGAAAATCATATTTTTGGATGCTACTCCTGGCAAAAGGGCATTAAATGAGCTATCACAATATCTATTTGCCTAGAAGCAAATCTAAAGTGTTGATAGTTCACAGCCAAATCCCAGACTTAGGCAGCTAACGTGTTAGCCCAAGACAGAGAGCTAAACAACTAGGCACAGCCAACTCTAGGGCCAAAACCATTCACACAGCCAAACTGCAACATCAATTATGACTGCAACACCATAATATACTGAGCCTAATATCAAATATAACTGAAAGCAAGACTATGTAATGTTTGAAACCTGAAATAAAAAATAACCAGCAACCTCCATGAAAGGACATGGGCTATGGAATACTGGAGCAGCTTGCATATAGGAGGGGTGGAGATGGAGATATGGTGAGAAGAACATTAGGGAAGTCAATCCTTGAGGTAGTGAAGCTGCAGTGGGGAAAAAAGGTAGGGGTATCATAGTATGCTACAGCATAGAAGGAGGTCATTCGGCCCATCGTGCTTATGCCAGTTCTTTGAAAGAGCTATTCAATTAGTCCCACTCCCCTGCTCTTTCCCCATAGCCCTATAAATGTTTCTCTTCAAGTATTTATCTAATTCCCTTTTGAAAGTTATAATTGACTTTGCTTCCACCCTCCCTTCAGGCAGTGCATTCCAAATTATAACAAAATGCGTAAAAAAATGTTGCCTCATGTCACCTCTGGTTCTTTTGCCAACCACCTTAAATCTGTGTCATTTGGTTACTGACCCTTCCGCCACTAGAAACAGTTTCTCCTTATTTACTCTATCAAAACCGTTCATGATTTTGAACATCTCTATCAAATCTCCCCTTAACCTTCTCCGCTCGAAGGAGAAAAACCCCAGCTTCTCCAGTCTCTCCACATAACTGAAGTCCCTCATCCCTGGTACGATTCTAGTAAATCTGTTCTGCACCCTCTCTAAAGCTTTGGCATCCTTCCTAAAGTATGGTGCCCAGAATTGAACACAATACTCCAGCTGAGGCCTAACCAGTGTTTTGTAAAGGTTTAGGATAACTTCCTTGCTTTTGTACTCTATGCCTCTATTAATAAAGCCTAGGATCTCATATGCTTTTTTAAAAGCCTTCTCAACTTGTCCTGCCACCTTCAAAGATTTGTCTACCTACACCCCCAGGTGTCTCTGCTCCTGCACCCCCTTTAAAAATTTACCATTTAGTTTCTATTACCTCTTCTCATTCTTCCTACCAAAACGTGTCATTTCACACTTCTCTGCATTAAATTTTATCTGCCATGTGTCTGCCCATTTCACCAATCTGTCTATGTCCTCCTGAAGTCTGTTATTATCCTCCACATTGTTTACTACATTCCTGAGTTTTGTGTCATCTTCCAAACTTTGAAATCATACCCTGTATACCCAAGTCCAAGTCATTAATATATATCAGAAAGAGCAGTGGTCTAATAGCGACCCCTGGGGAACACCGCTGTATACTTCCCTTGTCTGAAAAACAACCGTTCACCACTACTCTCAGCTTTCTGTCCCAAAGACAATTTTGTATCCACGCTGCCAGGGTCCCTTTAATCTCATTGGCTTTCAAGTCTATTAAGTGGTAGTTTATCAAATGCCTTTTGAAAGTCCATATGCACAACATCAACTGCACTACTCTTATCAACCCTCTCCATTACTTCATCAAAGAACTCAAACAAGTTAGTCAAACACTATTTTCCTTTAACAAATCCATGCTGAATTTCATTTATTAGCCCATACTTTTCTAAGTGCCAATTAATTTTGTCCCAGATTATTGTCTCTAAATGTTTCCCCACCACCGACGTTAGGCTGACCGGCCTGTAATTGCCGAGTTTATCCCTCTCCCCTTTTTTGAACGGGGTGTAACATTTGCAATCCTCCAGTCCTCTGTTCCCCCATATCTAAGATAGATTGGAAGATTGTGGCCAGAGCCTCTGCAATTTCCACCCTTACTTCCCTCAGTAACCTTGGATGCATCCCATCTGGACCGGGTGACTTTTCTACTTTGAGTACTGCCAACCTTTTAAGTACTGCCTCTTTATCTATTTTTATCCCATCCAATATCACTTCTATCTCCCCCTTTACTACTACATTGGCAGCATTCTCTTCTCTAAGACCGATGCAGTGTTCATTTAGTACTTAAGCCATACCCTCTGCCTCCACAAGAAGATCTCCTTTTTTGTCCTTAATCGCCCCCCCTTCCTTTGTCTACCCTTTTGCTATTTATATGTTTATAAAAGACTTTTGGGTTCCCTTTTACGTTAGCCATTAATCTATTCTCATATTCTCTCTTTGCCCCTTTTATTCCCATTTTTAGATCTCCTCTGTACTTTCTATATTTAGCTTGGTTCTCTACTGTATTATGAACCTTACATTTATCATAAGCCTCCTTTTTCTGTTTCAATTTAGTCTCTATGGGCATCATTTTAGCACCCGCTATCGGGTGCGTTCCTGGCGGGGAGGCTCCGAAAATCGGGGAATCCCGGAGGGGGACCGGAGCCCGGCTCCAACCCGCCCACTTCCGGGTTCCCCACTGACGCGCCGGCGTGTGCACGCAGCCCCCGCAGGTGGGAATCCTGCAGGCAATTAAAGCCAGCGGGATGCCACTTGAAAGTATTTATGTTGCTCGTTCAGGTCGTTTACAGACCTGATTGAGCTGTTTTATTAGGAGGGGTGGGATTTTACACTGAACTGAGACTGTTTCCCATACTGGGGGAAACACTCCCAGTTCAAACGGAGGTGTTGCAGCCAGCAGCCTGTGGCAGCTGCAATGGTCCATTTGACAGGAGGCCACTCCGTCATATTGGACAAAGTTTGGCCTCCACCACCCTCCTCCTAACAAGAAAATTCACCGACCTGGAACCGCAACCCCGGTGTGAGGACACACTTACCTACCTTGCAGACCCTCTCAGATGTACATCTTCCGGATGGGGGCCGCCGTAGCTGCAGTCATGACCTCCTCGGAGGGCGAACAGCATCACCAGCCTCGCCGTCCACCTCTGACACGTGGAGCTCCACAACAGAGTGCTGTGACACATCCACCTGTACAGCAGGAGGGAGGGCAACCGCAGAGAGAGATGCGTCGCAGGGGGCACTACCCTCGCCACAGGGTCCACAGACCGAGGCTCAGCTTCCTGGACCTCTCTGAGCAGCAGTGCACACGGAGGCTCAGAGTCACTCGACATGTAGTCGTGGACATCTGCAGCCTCCTTCATGCCGAGCTGCTCCCAGTTGGCCCGAGCACCATCTTCTTACCTGTCGCTGTTAAAGTCACCACTGCCCTCAACAACTTCTCCTCCGCATCCTTCCAGGGTGCAACCGGGGACGTCGCCGACGTCTCTCAGCCGTCTGCACAAAAGAGCCCTGCAAATACACCTACACCCACTCTGCAGTGATACAATGGGTGGCATCAGGTGTGGGTCTTCATTGTGATCCTCAGGAAAGGGCATTATTGCACAAACCAGACAAGATTCGCAAAGACGTGGCAGTAGTGGTGCCAATATAATATGTAATGTGAGTTGGCGAGAAATTAAATAGAAGTAAAAACCATGACAAACCCTCAAACACCCTTGTGCATCCCCTTCATGCTCACGACACGTTTGCCTTACGCTGCCTACTGCACATATGTGATGCCTGCCCTGTGGCTGCAGCACAGGTAGTGGCAGGTTGAGTGAGGCTGACTGTGAAAGAGATGCACGAGAGGGTGAGTATGAGATAGAGCCATGAGATTGTATGAGGATTGGGTTGAGTGGTAGTGATGGGATGAGTACTGGCGAGGTGAGTAAGTGCAGGTAAGATGAGGATGAGGTTTGAGTGGGTATGAGGGGTGATGTGACAGAGTAGTGTTGGCAGTGCAGAAGGAATTGTGGGGTGGGGGCGGTGATGTGGCAGATGGAGTGTAGGGGAATGAGTAAGTGTACTCACTTTGGCTGACCTACTGAGGTCATTGAAGCGCCTCCTGCACTGTATGCAGGTGCGTGATATGTTGGTGGTGCAGGTGACCTCCTCTGCCACCTCAAGCCAGGCCTTCCTGGTGGCAGAGGCAGGCCGCTTCCTCCCGCCCGCCGGGGGGATGATCTCTGTCCTCCCCCTCCTCCTCACCCCATCTATTGATACCTGGAGTGAAGCCTCATTAAACTGGGAGCAGCCTTCCCCCTGGGCTGCTCCATGCTGTAATTTTTTCTATTTGTTGCAGCATCTGTCAGTGGAGGACTGCCCCTTTAAATAGAGCTCCTCCAGCTGACAGATCTTACTGCGCATGCGCAGCCCGCCCGAAGCACAGCTCAGCAGCGGGGAACCCGGAAGACAAGGTAAGTGGATCCAATTGGGCTGCGATCGCGCGGGTGGCTGACTAATTTCGCCAGGCGCGTTACGCACGCGCCCAATAGCCCCCCGGCCGCGAACTCGCAGCCCTGATAACATCGAGCCCTATATCTTTAGTCATCTAGGGAGCTCTAGCTTTGGATGTCCTTCCTATCACCCTCATGGGAATGTGTCTACTCTGTACCTGAACCATCTCCTCCTTGAAGGCCTCACATTGTTCAATTACCATTTTGCCTAACAATTTTTGGTTCCAATCCACCAGGGCACGATCCCTTTTTAACTCACTGAAATTAGCTCTCCTCCAGTTATGTATTTTTACGCTTGATTGTTCCTTGTCCTTTTCCATAACTACTCTAAACTTAATATTACAATCACTGTTCCACTGGAACATGCTCCACTAGCCCCACTTTATTCCCCAGAACTAGGGTATAAAAGGTCTTAAACTGTGACTACACTTTTTGCCAGCTAGTTTACTTACTTTAGTTTCTAATCTACTATTCCTACAAGTTGTTCCCTGTGTGAGATGAGGTTAAGCAATGGGTGGCTGTGATGGTTCCCTATGAGCCTTAGAGACCTCAGGTGACTCCTGCATCAGGGTAGCTACTGTCCCAGAGGGACCAATTGCTGGTAACCTTATGCTTGCAGCATCAAGGGGAGCCAGCCCCATGTCTGAAGCGGCCTTGTGTGAAGTTATTAAAGTGAGGCTAAAGGAATCAGGTTCATTGCCACACTCTGGAGAGACAGTGACGTCTGTACACGCCCATGATGGGCACAGGCTCAGAGGTGCTAATGGCCAGAATCATCACAGACCCAAATAGTCACGATGAGGTCTTCGAAGACCTGTGCAAGTGTAGCATTCAGGCTGATCCTCAAGACATCTAGTGAAGCACTGACAACTGCCACCCCAGAAGCAACTAATGTCCTTCGAAACAGTTCCTGGCACCTTGACACTGCCGTAGTCTCCAGTGCTGTCACTGCCTCCAAGGTGTTCTGCAAGTTAAAAGAAAATTCCTGCAATGTGCTGCAGATCCAGGTAGGTGGCTCCTACCGCTTATCCATCATCTCAACCATATCACTGAAGCCCATCTCCGTTGCTTCCACGTGAGATTGATGCTCCCGCATTATTGTTCTTTTGAAGACTGGGCCCTTAGGCTCCGCAGCAGGACATTCATTTCTCCTCCCTCTGTGGAGAAATAGGACTCATCCTCTTTTTCAAGCCCAGGTCCACGTTCTCACTAGTGCTTCATTAGTGACTCACTTGGTGACAACCCTTCTGACTGCCTAACCAGTTCTTCGTGAGTGGGTGTCCGTGCTGGTGCTTGTGCAAATGACAACTACAAGTTGAGGTTATTACACAAGGTTCTATAGCACAGAAACAGGCTATTCGGCCCAACTGGTCTATGCTGGCGTTTATGCTCCACATGAGCCTCCTCCCACTCCTCTTCATCTAACCCTATCAGTATATCCTTCTATTCCTTTCTCCCTTGTGCTTATTTAGCTTCCCCTTAAATGCATCTATGCTAGTCGCCTCAACTACTCCTTGTGGCAGCGAGTTCCATATGCTAATCACTCTGGGTAGAAAAGTTTCTCCTGAATTCCCTATTGAATATATTAGTGACTATCTTATATTTATGGCCTCTAGTTTTGGACTGCCCCACAAGTGGAAACATTTTCTCTACATCTACCCTATCAAACCCTTTCATTATCTTAAAGACCTTTAAGAGTTCACCCCTCAGCCTTCTCTTTTCTCTGGAAAAGAGCCTCAGCCGGTTCAGCCTTTCCTGATAAGTATATCCCCTCAGTTCTGGTATAATCATTGTAAATCTTTCACCTTCTCCAATGTCTCAATATCCTTTCAATAAATGGAAACCAGAACTATTCACAGTACTCTGTGTGGTCTAACCAATGTTCTATATTTGCTAGAATGATACCCGGACTTCAAGGGTTAAGTTACGAGGAGAGATTACACAAATTGGGGTTGTATTCTCTGGAGTTTCGAAGGTTATGGGGTGATCTGATCTAAGTTTATAAGATATTAAGGGGAACGGATAGGGTGGATAGAGAGAAACTATTTCCGCTGGTTGGGGATTTTAGGAGTAGGGGGCATAGCCTACAAATTAGAGCCAGACCTTTCAGTGGTGAGATTAGAAAACATTTCTACACATAAAGGGTGGTAGAAGTTTGGAACTCTCTTCCGCAAACGGCAATTGATACTAGCTCAATTGCTAAATTTAAATGTGAGATAGATAGCTTTTTGGCAACCAAAGGTATTAAGGGATATGGGCCAAAGGCAGGTATATGGAGCGCGATCACAGATCAGCCATGATCTTATCAAATGGCGGAGCAGGCACGAGGGGCTGAATGGCCTACTCCTGTTCCTATATGTTTAACATTACTTCGCTGCTTTTCCATTCTATCCCTCTGGAAATGAACCCAATGCTTGGTTTGCTTTTTTTAAATGGCCTTATTAACCTGTCTCGCTACTTTTAGTGATTTGTGTATCTGTATCCCTTGATCTCTACCCCATTTAAACTTATTATCCAAGCAATATGTGGCCTCCTTATTCTTCCTACTAAAATGCACCACCTCACACTTATCCATACTGAAATTCATTTACCAATTACACGCCTATTCTGTAAATTTATTAATGTCCTCTTGTATTTTGTCGCATTCTTCCTTTGTATTTACACCCCCCAATTTAGTGTTGTCTGCAAATTTTGAAATTGTACTTGATTCCAGAGTCCAAATCATAGGTGAATTGTGAACAAGTGGTGCCAGCACAGATCCCTGTGGAACACCACTTCCCACCTTTTGCCATATATCACCTTTAATGTAGAAAAATGTCCAATGGAGCTGTGTAGATGTATACACAGACAAAGGTGGATGCATCTACACAGCTCCATTGGACATTTTTAGGACAGGTCTTAAAGAGGGAGGTGGAGAGGCGGATGGGTCTAGCGAGCGCATTCCAGAGCGTGGGGCGTAGGCGGGTGAAGCTGGACCACCTCTGCCAGGAGGCTGCACGGGCAGCTCAATTGCCTGCTGTGGGGCCCACAGCTATGCTGCAGTTGACACTGGCGTCCCACCATGCAGCACTGGCTGCTGCAGCATCAGTCATGGTCCCTGAGAGACATGCTGCTGACGAGCAGGAAGGCAGCAGTTACCAGGGACACTTCCTTCAACCCTCAGGCTATGTGTCAGATGCACAAGCCTCGCAGGATCTGGCTGCTGACGATCACCCTCCACAAATTTACATTTAAAGTGTTGTTACAGGAAAATGTTTACATTATTTATAAAACTTAACTTTTTAATTGACTACCTCGATACACCGTTACCACTACTGGGCTTTTACTCCTCGGCCACCTTCCTTGTTGCAACTGAGGGCCGTTGTCAACTTTGTGGCCACTGACAAAGCCTTGCTGGAGGTAAACTGCGGCTCCAGGTCTTCATGGATCATCTCACAGAGGTGATCAACTGCTTCCTTGGTAAAGCGCAGTTTGTGCACCCACAGCTCTTCCGACAGTGCTTCAAATGTCATTTGTTGAAGATTGGCTCAGTTGCCGGCTGTGGTGCCTCACTCGGTGCAACACATCTGTTCCTCCTCCAGGTCGTCCATGATAATCAAGAATAGGGGAATGTCCAGTGGATTGGCCATTGCAATGCTTTCACTTTCCTAACACATAAAAAGAGGTGGGGTCCTGAAAGTAATTGCCTTCGGATACGAACGGGATTCCAGATAGCAAAACTGGTAAGAAAACACTGTCGAGATAAAGAATTAGAAGAAAACTCAGGGCATAATTTCCAGACTGCTGGAGGCTCCACAGCTTTGATGGTCCTTTTGTTGGCTCCCAGGCTGAGTTACGTGAGGGCCATAAATCACATCAGTACCAGGTCACCTATGCTATTATTTTTCAGTCTAACTTGCTGCGGCATGAATAATGGCGTAAATCCAGCAAATTGGCAATCTCCATTGACTGAAATGGTGGGCTGAGCGATGAGAACAAACTTTTATTGGCTTAGGCGAAGCTATCAGTGGAGCTGCGCAAATGCCCCAGCAAACTATGGCACAATGCACTTAATGACATAACTCACTTACTCCTGGAACTTTTCAAAGGGGTTTGAATGATATTGGCCCAGATTTTGCTGCCAAAATAATGGCGAGTTTAAGGGCATGCTGTTTTAATGTGTAAATTGTGCAGCAACTTGTGGCGAGGAAGAGGTGCCCTGTGAATTGTGAATATCCACAAGTTGCAATGGCAGCTCACCGTCAACCTCCCTGTGAGTTTCAAGAAATTGTTGCATTTGCACATCAATTAAACTCGCTGCAGAAAGTTAGGGCTGATACTTAACACCGTAAGAAACCTTTTAATGATGAAATTTATGTTTCAGCAATGCTAATCAACCTCTCCAGCCCAGAAAGGGAACAACTGAAACTGTGGAGTCTCATTCCTACAGGTAGTAAAGTGATAGAGATTGTTAAAATATAAAATTCCTTCCTTTGTCTCTTTTTTTTCCTCTCAATCTTTCTTTCCCTCTTTCTGTTCCTGATTTGACACTAATTCACCAGATTTATACTTTGAACGTTTGAAGAAAATAAGCCGAAGAAAAATAGTTCCAGTAATTCAAATGTTTTATCATCGCCATGAAATATGACAATTTAATAAAATGACAATGCATGTGGCCTAAAAGGAAATAACAACTAGAACTTTTGAACAGTAAATGGTGCAGTGAAAAATGTTGAGTGCACTAATATTGTTCTTAATATTTTATTGTAATATCCATTAGTACAGTTTTTCAAAAATATGGTTTCAAATAACTTAACACACATTTTGAGCATTATAAAACACTTTGAAGAATTTACTGAAGATTTATTACACATTAGTGCTCCAGATTTCTAGAGAGTTATGGTGGTATTTATTTTCTGTTAAACAACCCTCTAAAATTAACTTTGCCCCGTAAGTGAATTCAAATTCCAGATGCATGTGTTGGACACTGTATCTGTTTCTAAGCATGATCAAAAACAGCTTTTCAAAGTATATCACAAACAAATGTCAAATTAGTCGGATTTAGAATTCTTTCAAGATATTAGTTATATAAAGTCACTTACATGAATTTGGAATGCAAAAAACTCAAAACATAATTTGCCATTTTTAGCATTTTCTATTTACAAATCTATTTCTGTACCCGTGTTAGAAAAAAGATTTACAAAGTGCACCAATAGGGAAAATACTGCATTTTGAAGTATACTTTAAAATTCATGGCAACAGTTCTGGTACTTGAAAACTTGTTTCTGGCTCTGTTGGCCCTTCAGCAGCATATTGCAATGGGAGTGTTACATCAACACTGAAATTTATCCAACCTTCTACTTACAGGCAGTATACCCTCAATACGAACAATGAAATAGCAAGTATTTTTCTAGCTGTCTCACTAATAGAGAATCTATGTATACCCCATTTATAACATGCTTTTTCTACAGCTCACAAAGGCATTATAAAGAGCATCTACTGTGCATGTGTGTGCATATATTGAACTAATTATTTGAGAGCAGCACTTTGTGCTTTTTAAGATACACCCTTGATGAATTGCGCTATTATCTAATAATGCTTTTTTTTTAAAAAGCATGTCAAAGTGGAAATAAAGTTCAAGTTTTGCAGGTCTCATTCATATCCCTCAAATTAGGACCATTCGAAATGTTATATGCACTGTTTTTGTTTTGTAAAACAATGGGTTTCATCCACCCAAAATAAACTTCAAAATTAAGATAATTTTTTTTCCCACTGAAACTGGCAAATCATATTTTTCTGCTCTGATGCAATACTGTAATAAAACAGATAAGTACAGTGTTTTCTGACTCAGTGCTGTCCATGGAATCCATTTCCTATTGAATGGACAATCCATGTATTCTCCCCTTCCATAGGATATATCCAGTAATGCTGTTGAGTGGTTTAACCCAACATTATCCTGAGTACTGGCTTGTCTCATCAGCAGCTCACACCCAGGCCTGTCCAGTGTTCTGGCACCTTCAGGAAGTACTTGTCCATCGCTTCACAGAACCTTGTCCTATAAAGTTCTGGGGAGACCACAGTTGGCATTTTCCCTATGCAAAAAGCAGCAATATTGTAGTGTTTTAAAAACATCTGTGGTACAAGATTTTCATTCAATACACTACTTGAAGTGATAAGAAAACTAGTGGCTGAAGTAAGGCATTTAACTGGCTTTAAAATCTATAGATCTGAAATTGTTAAGAGTTAAAAAAAGTCTAGCTACCTAATCAATGTTAAGCCAGTCTGCACCGTGCATTGCGTAAGTATAGAAAAACTTATTTAATAGACTTAATGGTTTACTATTTATTACTATTGCACATAACTATGCAAATTCTGAAAGTCCCGCTATGCTTTCTACAAGCATCATGTAATACTTTGTTATTCTGCTAACTGGAAAAATCATGAAAATAAACTCAATAAGGACATTTCCAAAAAATAAACTGCATGGTAATATTAAAAAGGGACTACAGTGCCACAAATACAAAATGAGAAATTGCCTTTTCAAACCCACTCAGTCCAGTGAACCAGATACAATCTGGACCATCATGGACTCTTTAATTTCTAGATGGAGGGGAACAGTCATAATTAACATTTTTGAGCGAAAGATCTGCAAAATTAATCTGTGCGAGAAAGCAATTGAGCAAAAGGCAATGCCAACACTATGACAAAAATTGAAGTATTTATGTCTAAGATTTGGCATCGTATTAACTTCTTTAATTCTGTCACAGTACACAAGTGCCAGAACATCAATAGGACATTAGTCAACCTGGCCTATTGCATTCCTCACAGGAACTGATAAGTTAGACCAGAAGAGAAAAAGAAAACTCTTGTGGAGGCTTGGTATAAATTCCAGTAGCTTAAAATATAAATGACAAGGTTTTCTAATTAATTTTTGTCAGACATGTTACAGAAAGTTTAAGCGGATATCAAGGCCAGATGGACATGTGAAGACATGGGGCGTTGGGGCTCACCCGTGACAGTTGTCTAAGAGATGAGTGCTGAAATAATTTAGAGTAAGAAAGACAGAAAAGACCAAAAACAGATCAGGCACACTAAAACACGGCAGCACACAGACTATTACCTAAGAACACAAAGCTAGGCTAGAGAATATGGGTTGCTTAACAGATTATGCTCATTTACAGTTAAGTGTAATGCAAGCATAATAACATGAACTGAACTAAACTCTGGTTTCACAACAGTGAGGATGTTGCTCTTATGTTTACAACAGTGACATAGGGCTGAAGAATAGTTTTTTGGACAGTAAGGACAGACAGTAGTAGATATTTCCAAGTGAGCTCTGAAAGTCAGGATTAAAGGTTTAGTACGTGCTGTTCTGCTTAAACAGCTGGTGGGAAAATATATAGAACATTTCATGAATTCTGGACATAAAGTTTTATTCTTGCAAAAATAAGTCAGGTAAGTATGAAAACAGAGAACTAGGACAAAACCACTCATTCCTTGTTCTGCCTGATTAGAGGCTTGTAATCCTGAGGATATTTTAACATTCCTTTCTTCAATAGCAGTTCTGCTATTTGTACAATGTGCCTATAAACAACTACTTATAGACTTACCTTGTCCACCTAAGATTCCTGTAGACTTTACAACCATTTCAAGTTTTTTATCCCAAGTAAACGTCCTGATATAATCTAAATAAGTTAAAAGAAATGAGTCAGGAAGATAATTTGAAGGAAATAAGGCACATAAATTTTTCTTTGCATTCTTTTGTTAGTGCAACAAGGATAAAAATTACAAGCACAAACTAGCTGCATTTGCAGTACAGCATGTCAGTGTACCAATGTACTCCACTATGTGTTCCGATCTATTCTCATGTTGAATTCCTGGTCGCAGCTGGTTATAAAAGAGTTGCTGAGAAAGTAAGTCATTTTCCCACTGACGGGGGAAAAGGGTGTTATTCTGCACCACTGATGTTCTCCTCATTCTATCTCTTCCCCCCCCGACCCCACCCCGTAGTGGCAACCATGTCCACATTGTGTTCAACTTTATGGTTAATGCAACATATTAAAGACCGTAAACTACTTTCCATTCCACTTACCGATAATTCCAACAACCAATTCATTTGTAGTGTCATCTCGGCCCACAAGTAGGGAATAGTCAATGATGAGGTGGCTTGACAGAAAGTATGCATCACTATGAATGGATGCCCGTAGCACAGCCTTGCAGTGTGATCGAATATAAAGAGGGTTATCACGAATCATTTTTAATAGGTTTTCATCCAGTAATACCACATCACATGTCTCCTTTCCAGTTTCCGTTTTAACATTTCGATTCCTTAAGGAACCTTTTAAATCGAAAACCTGTAGAAAAAAAGTAATAATTATTTAATGACAATCAAAAATACAGAAGTTTGTATTCAGGAAGAAAGTTTAAACACAAACTCCAGTGGTGGAACTACAACGTTTAAAATGCTACCTGGATTGATATCAGCTTGTAGCACAAAGCTTGATAAAATAGTCCAAAGCAAAGTTCAACTTTTCTGTGTTATCAGGGCTGTTTTCCCAGTTTTATCTTGATGTTGTTTAGAAAAATCATGCTAGTTCTGTTTATTAAATGGTTCAGAATCAAGTAAAAACTGATGCACCTTTTAATTGTAAACCAATATACTACAGTTCTAAAGAAATCATGTACTGCTGTGTAGAGGTAGGATATATAATCAGGACACAGTAATTGTCTTCATTTTCCAAATCTTTACCAATTCTAATTAGAAACCAGACGTGAACCCAAACTATTTGCAATTGCTACTGCCACGTACCTGAGCCATTTTTCTTCCATAGAATAGATTCTCCATAACCAAAAGATCAAGTTTCTTCTCTGTATTGTTTTGAGAGTTTTTGTAGCCTATTCGATATACCCCCAGAATTTTGGCTAATGCTGTAGGTCTCTGTATAGTATTTTAGGAGGAAAAGAAAAGTTAAACATGTAATTTTAATGCCCAATTTAAAATAAGTAATTTAATACATTAAGATTAAATTTGTTTTGGAAATTGAAGTTGGAATCACTATAAAAGAGAATGGAAATAATACATACAAGTATGCATCTTTTGTATGCATTTTAACCAATTTTTTTGTTTAATTCATTTCCCCAAATCACTTTCAATTCAAAGAGTGGAATAATCCAAGTCCACACACATCGCCACCAGGTGGTGCACTTGAGTGGTGATATTATATACTGATAAATGGTAGAAGCTGAAGCTTTGAATTAGTAAATCACTAGTTTACTGTTTATTCAGTTGAAAATGACTTTATATCCCCCGTTAAATTTAATTTATTTAAAATTCTTTTATTGTCACCCTGTGCCATGTAATATTCTTGAAGTAGCTCTCTGGCCTATCGTATGTATAATGCTGCTGGGAGGTGCACAATTGCCCGGAATAACTCGCCCTCCAATTTTTCCACTGCAGGCATCTTTCCAAGATGGTCAAGATCAGATGCTCGCAGAGTCCAGATTTGTTTATATGAACCAATATTCAACTACTTCAGCAGTACCTTTTGTTTTCCCCAAAGTACTGGTAGCGTAAGAATCCAACGAACATTTTGCCTTAAAGTTGTAGCATCCCAAAAATGACAGTAGCTTAATTGCTAAAAATGGCATTGCAGAACTGAATTGTTGAAGGCTTTATTTTTCACAGCAAGGAATGTGGATTAGAACCTGTGTGATTTGTATAGTTTACAAATAGCATTTATCTCCATTAATCGCGCAAAGGGCAATGATTGGAGATTATAACCACAGGTAAACAAACTACCATTCCCAATCTATTCAAAACTACAAGAAAAATTTCAAAGCTTGGTGGTGAAGTTTCCAGAGGTTGAACAGCCCATTGGCACTCACTGACCATAAGTGGGGCAAGGTGTTGCAGGAAACCAGACACCCAGAAATCAAAGTTTTTAGTACAGGAAACAGCGAATTGGTAGAAAAATGGACAACCCCCCTCCTCCTCCCCCGGTTACCTTTTGCTGAACAGCAGTTGTAATATAATTAAAATAATGAGGAGCAAAATCCAGGAAAGACTGTACTTCCAGGCGAGGCATCTGCTTCAGAATAAAGCGGTCATCTAGAAAAGATTACATTTTTAAATTGATAAAAATCACACCCAAGAGATTTGTCAGCACTTTTGCTCTATCTTTTGAATGAAATATTATACTGAGGTCTCACCTGCCTGTTCAGTTGGATGTAAAAGATCACATGGCACAATTCAAGGAGCAGGGACTTCTCCCAATGTCTTGACCAAAATTCATTCCTCAATCAACATCACCAAAACAGATTAACTGGTCATTTGTCTCATTTGCTGTTTGTGGGACCTTACTATGCACAAATTAGCTTATGTGTTTACCTACATAACAACAGTTACTATACTTCAAAAACGTAGCTCAATGGCTCTTTGGTTCATCTTGAGGATAATGAAAGACACCAGATAAATGCAAATTCACTCTTGCTTGGATTGTAGTGTGAAGTTGGCAATGTAACTGCTTTTGATATTCAATAAAAAGTCTTCTATAATTTTGAAGACTCAAAAGAAATACAAATATTCTGATTTTTTTTTTAAAGTGCTTATAAGTATAAATGTTTTTGCATATTAATATTAGACATGGTGCATAAAAAACTAGGAGGGGCAAACAGCAACAGAACAAAGGATAGTATAGAAAGAGCAGGAAAAAAGCAAAGCCGACTAGCATGGTGTTGGAATGCATGTCTGTTAATGCGAGGAGTGTTACAAATAAGGTTGACAAGCTACAGGCACAAGTTGCCACATGGGGTTATGATATAGTGGCTATAACGGAGACCTGGCTTAAACATGGGCAGGAATGGGAACTACACATTCCTGGCTGCAATGTACTCAGGAGGGATAGAGAAGGAAAAAAGGACAGGAGAGGGGTGGCAGTATTGATCAAGGATAATATTACAGTTCTACAGAGGGATGATATACTAGGAGGTTCAAAGACTGAATCTATTTGGTTAGAGTTAAGGAACAGAAAAGGAGCTGTTACATTGCTGGGTGTTTACTATAGAACCCCAAATAGTGAGAAGGAGATAGAGGAGCAAATCTATAGGCAAATTTCAGAGAAATGTAAAAATAATAGAGCAGTAATAGTAGTTGACTTCATTACCCTAATATAGACTGAGAAAAAAAAAAGAGTAAAGGGCAAGGAGGGTGAAGAATTCCTAAACTGAGTACAGGAGAACTTTCTTAATCAATATGTTTCTAGCCCAATGAGGAAGGAATGCTGGATCTAGTTCTAGGGAATGAAGTAGGGCAAGTGGAGTGTATTTCAGTGGGAGAACATCTGGGTAATAGCGATCATAATATAATTAGGTTTAAAGTAGTTATGGAAAGGGACAAAGAAACATCAAAGGTGAAAATACCCAACTGGAAGAGAAACAATTTCAGTGATTTAAGAATGGATCTAGCACAGGTGGACTGGAAATAAAGATTGGCCAAGAAAACAGTAAATGAGCAATGGTAGGCTTTCAAGGTGGAGATAGTTCAGGTACAAACCAAGCATATTCCCATAAGGAGAAAAGATGGGGCATCCAAAGCTAGAGTTCCCTGGGTGACAAAGGAAATAAAGGTTAAAATAAAACAGAAAGGAGAGGTTAGGTACAGAATACAGTGGAAAACCAGGCAGAACACAGGTGTAGGGGGAAATAAGGGCAGTTTTTTAAGGCTGTAACTGGTAGAATAGATAAGGGAAAACCAGTGGATGTGGTTTATTTGGATTTTCAGAAGGCCTTTGATAAAGTCCCACATAAGAGGTTAGTGTGCAAAATGAAAGCACATGGGATTGGTGGTAATATACTGGCCTGGATTGAAAATTGGTTAACAGACAGGAAGCAGAGAGTAGAAATAAATGGGTCTTCTTCGGGGTGGCAGGCAGTGACAAGTGGGGTACCGCAGGGATCATGCTTGGGCCACAGCTATTCACAATATATATCGATGATTTGGATGAGGGAACCAAATGTCATATTTCCAAGTTTGCTGACGACACAAAACTAGGTGGGATCGTGAGTTGTGAGGAGG